>NC_021164.2:2269829-2383818 GCF_000331145.2 Cicer arietinum
TATTCAATCTTTAATCTTGACCATCCAAATTTATTTATCAACGGTTGTGGTTTAGTAGAAAAATATCAATCCTCATACTTTTAGTTGGACCAATCAAATTGATCTATTCAATCCTACTAACTTCTATAAATAGATAACTAGATCACACAATATCACCACACCTTCTATCTCATCATACCTTCTATTTCATCATAATCATGGCTTCTCAACAAGTCATTTGTATTGTTTATTACAATGGTTCAATTGTCGATGGAGTTGAAGGGAAAACATTTGTAAGTGATTACAAAAAGGCGTTCAAAGTACATTCTAGCAGCAACCTTGCTCGTCTAAAGAATGTCATTAAGAAAAAGTTGCAGTTCGACGACAACGTGACGATAACTGATATAGTTTATCGACACCTTGTCTTCTTTGGTGAAAATACAACCAGATTTGAATTGATGAAGGTTTGTGATGACGACGATGTTGAACTCATGTTTGATGTTTATGCACAATGGTCACAACTTGGCACCATTGAGTTATACATTACATTTGAAAGTGGTCCTACTTCACAACACAACACTATCAACCCATCACAACCATCAACCTCAAACATGCCTATCCCATCACAACACTATGAACCATACTCTACCCCTTATCAACCCGACGTACATTCTCCATCACAACACTATCAACCATACCAACCATACTCTAGCCAAAATGAACAAACTCAACATGTCCACAATGTCCACAATGTCTCCCAACAACTTAGCCCTTATCAACCCGACGTACATTCTCCATCACAACACTATCAACCATACTCTAGCCAAAATGAACAAACTCAACATGTCCACAATGTCTCCCAACAACTTAGCCCTTATCAACCCGACGTACATTCTCCATCACAACACTATCAACCATACTCTAGCCAAAATGAACAAACTCAACATGTCCACAATGTCTCCCAACAACTTTATCACGAATCTCTCCCAACAAGTCCACAATGTGATCTTCCACTTAGTGTCCATTATAATATCAATGAGGAAGAATTAGGTGATTATAGTGAAGATGATGAAACATACTTCGATGAATCATCTGGTGATTCTGACGATGATGATATTGATGAAGATATGGAAGCAGAAGATCAACTTATCCCACCTGTATTCGATCCACCATTCCACATGAAGAACATCAATCTATCCACCGCAAACCAACCAACTGAATTTGATCACATGTTCATTGACGAAGTCCCAAATTTAGATGGAACTCTTGAAGTTGGAATGAAGTTTCAGAGCAAGGATGAATGTGTACATGCAATCAAGCGTTATCATCTAAAACAATCATTGAACTTTGTGGTGCAAAAATCAGATCTAGAAAGGTACGTTATTATTTGTTCACATCCAAATTGTTTGTTTAGATGTAGAGCTTCAAAACGCAAAAAAAATGAATTGTGGGTGATTGGGAAATTGAATGATCATACATGCACAAATTCTGCACTATCACAAGATCATACAAAGCTTGATTCTAACATGATATGTGCAAGTATAATGCAAGTTATGAGGATGGACCCTTCAATCAAAGTGAAGGTCATTATTGCTCAGATTCAGGCTTTGTATAACTACACAATTAGTTATAGAAAAGCTTGGTTGGGAAAAAATAAGGCAATCGAACAAATTTATGGCAATTGGGAAGAGTCTTACAATCAACTTCCACGATGGTTATTAGTTATGCGAACGTTTGCTCCAGGAACCATTATTAAAATGGAAACAATCCCAGCTTATAATGAACATGGTTTGATAAATGGGATGACAATCTTTCATAGACTATTTTGGGCTTACGTTCCATGCATATCTGCGTTTAAATTTTGCAAACCAATTGTGCAAGTTGATGGAACTTGGTTATACGGAAAATATAAGGGAACTCTATTGGTAGCAGTTGCACAGGATGGGAACGACAATATCATTCCAATTGCTTATGCTCTTGTGGAAGGTGAGACAAAAGAGGCTTGGAGTTTCTTTTTGAGAAATTTGAGATCACACGTCACTCCACAAGCCAACATTTGTTTGATTTCAGATAGACACGAATCTATCAAAAGTGCTTACAATAATCTGAATAATGGGTGGCAACATCCTCCGTCAAAGCATGTGTTTTGCGTCCGACATATTGCACAAAATTTTGCAAGGGAATTTAAGGATAATGCTTTGAAGAACAAGGTTATTTCTATGGGTAATACTTTAATTCTTACTTCTTATCATTAATTAAAAATTAAATTATGAAGTTTTATAATTAGTGTAATAATGCATTGTCTGTTGTTTCAATACAGGTTACTCAATCAATGAGTCTACATATCGATACTGTTGGATTTTGATCCTTTGATTCCTAATTTTGACATAATTAATAATTCAACAATGTTCATACAATACATGATAAATCTAATATTTGAATTGAGCAAGATTTCAGGAACAACAATCAAATCCTACACACTTGGAACAGGTTGCTTGAAACACAAGAAATCAACAAAAGTTGATTTTTGACTGAAGCAAATCGATTGGGAAATCGATTTCATAACAAGGGTGTAAGGAAACACAACTGTTTATGTTGGTATAATCGATTGGACAATCGACTGACTGAATTAGAAATTGAAAATGCACAAGTCAGTGGCACCCCAGTTTTGAGGGTAATCGATTGACAAATCGATTATACAATTCACAAAGTAAACCTGATTGAAATAAATCGATTGGGAAATCGATTGGATAAGTCACAGTGGAAACCCAGTTTTAAGGGTAATCGATTGGCAAATCGATTACTTAAAAATCACTTGCAAAATAACTTTTCCTGTGACATACAAATCGATTGGACAATCTATGTTGTAATATTTCAATCAAGTTAAATTTGGTCGAAATCGATTGGGAAATCGATTGAACCAAATCCCAGGTAAGAACGTTTTCAGACAAATACATACAAATCGATTAGTATCAAAATAGCTGAGTCGCTGACTTAAACCCAATCGATTGGCAAATCGATTGACAAAACCTTTTGAAAACCCATTGAACTCTGAGCGTGTGATCAAATCGATTTTAAGTATTTGTTATTCGATTATGAAGATTGGATAAATCGATTATGGAATCGATTGATATGTGTTTCAGTTTGAACATAACATCTGCAATCGATTACGAAATCGATTCATATCAGTCTTAACATAATCACTGAGAAATGTTGTTTAAAGTCGATTGTGGTAAATCGATTGGCTTATATAGTTTCAAGATTCAAGAAAAACAAGACACACGATAATCGATTGGCAAATCGATTAGACTGGTTTATCACTTTACGAAATCGATTGGTAAATCGATTGATTAATGTGTTTTTCAGAAACTATATAAACTGTCTTCAATCTGTCTTTCAATAACATGAATGATAATAACAATGATAATTGACCAAGATTGAAGACTATTTTTTGTTCTTCCTTATTTCTGTTTGTAATAATTCTTTGAAACAAAAACAAAGCGAGAAAATCCAGCTAGAAACTGGTGACTACTTTCTTGGGTGAGAGTGCTCAACAAGAAAGAGTTGTACTTTGATTCTGTGATAGGTTGCTGAGTATCTACAAGGATCAGAGGGTGATCAATAGGAAATAGATCATTAAGATAGATAGGTTTCGGGGAGGAAACTGGACAATCTCTAATTGATTCTTTCTATTGGAGAAGAAAATCTGAAATCCGTTTGGATTTGCAGGACTGGATGTAGGTTGTCAAGTGGACAACTGAACCAGTATAAATCCTTGGTGCAATCTTCTCTAACCCTTATCTCCTTTGATTTACTATCTTGATATATCTGTATATGTGATTAAAATTAGATGCATGTTAAACATATTCTGTAATAAGTAATATTGTTTAATCTTTTAATTTGACTTGTATGCATCTTGATTAATCTCATATCAATCTAATAAAACTTGCTAATCTTGTATGCCACAATTTAATTTCCGCTGTGTGTATGAAATTGATTTAATTTCATAAAGAACTGATACATTCTGATATATTCCGCTTATTACGAGGTCATATATACCTTGATTATGAATAGTATCTATAAAACACACCTTGAAGGTAGGAAGCAATGGTGGAATAAAATTCTAAAAATAAGAACTATATAATCTAAATTTTGAACTTTTTATAAGCTCATTATACTAACTATTTGTGTTTATTGACTTGTAAACATGGCTTATCTTTGCCTTTTTTGTTTTAGTATTTAGAGAGCTATATGTTTTGTTTCAAATTGTACTCCACTAGTATAGTTACTTTGACGGGTTTACTACGTTTGGAATTTTATCACTTTAATGTTTATGTCAAAATTTAAAACATCAACATTGTTGCTTTAAATGCTTTGTTAAGTTCAATTTTCAGTTCTTCTATTGTGATATTCAATTGTTGCTTTTCGGTCAGTATCAAAGTGATTTGTCATCTTCAATGTTTATTATTCACTTCAATTTTTGATTCTGATAATATGATTATCAATATAGAAGAATGTTTGTTGTTCTCACTCACTTCAGTTAGATAGATGCCAAAGCTACTAAAAGGACTTTTATAAATAACGCGATAGTACACCGAGTAATAGATTGTAGAGTTACAGGGAGATCCGTTTGTGTTTATTAATGTCTATTCTTAGATTTGTTTACTAGGTTGATGTTAAAACATCAGACAAATTAATACTTCTTTCAAATTTATTTATAAACAAAAACGAGACAAACAAACCAAAGTTGATATGTTTAGTTCAAATTTTAGAGTAGATAGATGTTTATATTTATTGTTTTTCATCATATTTCTATTTGTGCTTAGTGAAGTATGAGATATTATATACGAATTTTGTGATGTCAACTTTTTCTTTTACTATACAAATAGTTTATACATAGATACAACGATATTATGACTTTTCAAATAAATTTAGTTCATTTAAAATTAGCGAATCAATGATTGATATTATAATCACTTACATGTATACATAATATCAACCATTAATTTGATCAACAATGATTAATATTACTTACTTTATTCTTTTTTATACACCATATTTTATAACTCAAATCATATTGAAACTTAGTAGTAGAGATGAGAAATAGAGAAAGAAATAAAAAATACCATTTTTTTTCTTTGACAAGATATCCAATTATTAGATCATTCTAAGTAGACCATTTTATAATTATCCAGCGCACTAACTCCTAGCATTTTGCCATGGTGGACGTTACTCCAAAAGTATCCATTGTATAATTATCTAGCGCACTAACTCCTAGCATTTAAAAGCTTATATTTTAAAATATTTAATACACAAAATACTATATTAAAATACATCGTAATAATGGACAAATAAAATTATTTGATATAAAAAAATTAATCAATTTTTTTAATAATATGCAAAATTAAATATATTAATAATTGAAAAGATTTAATATTGAGTTGACTTATGCATAGTCATAAATAGTGGTATAATATTATTTTTATAAAAAATGATAGAATATGCCCATAATTGTGGAATCCAAAAAGCATTCCCTTTCATTCGGACTAACAATATAAATAACGAGAAAGTGGTCATAGATTTATAAGTCATTGTGTCAATTATTCAACACCGCAAAGCAAGATGGTTACACTCTCCAAAAATGTGTTATTAGTTTCTATGCTAACAATCTATGTTACCAACAACATTAGTAATTACCAACTTGGTGTTCATTGCAAAGATAAACATCATGATATTGAATTTCAATCACTACATTCCGGTGAAAGTTATACTTTTAATTTTTGTGGTTTTAAATGGAGTAACCAATTTCATTACTTCGACATTTATGTTGAAAAACAGGATCAAAATAATTGTGAAAAAAAGTGTTATTGGGCAATAAACGAATCAGGACCATGTAGGGTTATTGGTGATTATATAACTTGCTATCCTTGAAATTCTCCTATAGAAAAGAGACAACTTTATCATACTCTTAATGTGTAACGTGGTCAATATATTGTCCTTTAAAATTTATATAGATTGAAAAATAAAATCATATATTATAAATTTTGTTATAATTTAAAATTGTGTATTAACAATTGTGAATTGTGAATATGATTTTCTTTTCTATCTTAATTTTTTTTCATATTTTATTCAACGTAAAATTTCCTTTTAATGCACTCTAAGATCATCAACGATAGTTAATATTAATCGCTAATTGATTGCGTGCCTCGACTGATTAACAACTTTGTGGGGTGTATACTGATACTATATATTTATTTTTCATTTAATATTTATTTTAATTATTTATTTATTTTTATTTGTGTTAATCTTTATTTTTTATTCATTTTTATATAATATTTATTTTAATCTTTAATAAAATAATAAATTTGTATAATTTTTTAAAAAATAAATTATTAAAAGTATTATTAAGTAAAATATCAATAATAAAAATAAACAAAGAAACAAATAAATAAATAAGACAAAAAAAATTAAATAAAAGATACAAAATTAAAATTATATTTTAACTAATCAAATAATATAAAAAATGAAGTGATGCAACATAAAAGACGGTGGAGGCAGTGGCAGAAGATAGTTTGGGGCAGATCCAGCCGTTGACGGTGGTGGCTGGATTTTGGTAGTGTTGTGACTATAAACGTGAAAGAGATGAGAGGGAAAGTGGGAGGTGTGGCAAGAGACTGGGTAAGGAATGATCTATATTTTTATTTTATTTTTGTTTCTAACTCATCTAAGCCTTTGATTATTTTTAGAATATATTTGATTGTGTATAAAAACGATTCATTAGTGAGACATCTACTTGATGGTAGATTCTAAAAGCCACTCTCATAAAATATAACTTTTCAGGGCTGGCCCAACACGAGACCTAAAGTGAAATTATTAGATAAGGCATTTTTAAAATTTAATAAATAAATTATTAATATTTTATTTAATAATTATATAATTTTTTTAACAAAATTAATGATATTTTCAAATCTATTTTCTCTATATTTTTCAAATAATGAAATAAGACATTTCAACGGTTATACGACATCAGACACTCATGTAAATTTTTCCATATTTTAGTTTAAGAAGAAAAGAATGTGTATATATTGTACCTCAAATAACTCATGTTAACGATATGTTCACTATTTATCTCATGATCTCTCCATTTATAAATAGTAGTTCTCATATTAATCATATACTCACCTTTTATCTCATGATTATTTAATTTATAATTAATATTTCTCTCATCTCTACTGTCTTAATTAACCAATTTAGTTGTACTGAGATAGATATTAAATAATTTGTAATAAAAACAAAATATTTTATTTAATTTATATAAAATTTTATCAAAATTAGTTTTAAGAATATTAAAATGTGAGGCGTTTTTCATAGATAAAAAATATTTGAGGTCTTTTTTTAAATAAAAAATTTTGTTTTTTAGAGAGGCTTAAAGCGCTTGCTTTGGTGGCCCACTAGTTTTTACGAGTGGTACAATTTCAAACACTGCATTTTCAATAGTGTTCAACGAAAAACAGCAAACGCTTGTATAGAGTTCTGTATTTTCACTGAATTAAAAATAAAACACGGAAAATACTACACGATACAAATTTAAAGTAAAACATTAAGAGCTTGATTCAAAAAGATGACAGTTTACTCTTCTTCGGTGGCGATTTCACCATTTTCTTGTTATACTTCCTTGCATGTGGTTACTCAGAAACTTAGGATGCATCTACAGAATCAATAACAATAAACTATTAAGAAAAATTATATAAAAAAAATATCAATCAATTGAAAATTAAAAAAAAAAAAGTTGAAAACTCAGAAATACAAAGGAGAATGAAAATATACCCCTTTGGTGGAAGTGAGATGGTGTTTTAGCTATCTAAAATTCAATACAAACAAACAGAATTAAACTACGAAGGGGAATTGTTATAGGGTGAAATGCGAGAGAAATAGATTATTGAAAAAATAAAGACAGTTGTAAGGATAATATATATATATATAAACATGTATAATAAATTATATTGCATTTTTACTTACTCATATTCTAATGGTTTGTTTTGTGCAAGAGGGAGAGATGGAAAAATATCGATTCTTAATTTTTTTTATGAAACTTTTTATAACTTAACTTTATTGTATTATTACAGTTTGATTTTTCAATTGCAATTGTGAGAATACATCAATAATAAAAGATATTAAAATTAAAGAAATAAAAAATGCTTGTTAACATACATTTTCTAAGTTGTTACTTTTTTAATTGCCGTCATGATGTTATGGTGTAGCGGATTCTTTGCCCAATTGCTAGAGGCTGCAACAGCTATTATATCAGCCACGTTTCCCCTGTAGCAACACCATGTGTATGTGGTGTATTTTTGGCTTGCTGCCATTGTCCTTCATCTGCCACTGATAACATTGGAGAGAAGTGATAAACTGAGAGTTTGGATTGTCTACCTTTGGCTTGAGACGTAGAGACAAGCTTTCTAAGCACATGAATTTTATTTAAAGTAAATGCAAAAAATAAACTATACGAAGCATAAGTTTACAGGAAGTACAGTAATTAAAACTTAGAGGTGAAAGATAGAGATTATACTGTACCTCAATTCGCATTTTGTAGGAACCTTGGGTCAATCACATGTCATACAAAATGACAAAGAAATAGAGAGAGATGTACCTATAGATGGAATCATCCCCTTGAAAATGCAAGGTAATACTGCCTACAAAAGATTCACACTGGGTTCGACCCTTACTTGAACCTCACCATGGCTGGCGCTCTTCAGCATCAGCCATCAGGTTGCCTTTTTTAGTTTCACTATACATTTTGTAATTTTGCATAAGACTGAATGTTGGACAGTGAAGAGTTAGGAGGAAAATAAGCTCCATATTGCAAATACGATGGCATTGCGAATGATGAGTATGCAAATTAGATAATAAAGGATTTAGAATGAATACATTGGAGACAAAGTTGGGTAGCACATGATACATATTGCCGATAAGACCTTTAGAAGTTCTAGTAAAGAGTGTAGATTAGTTGGATAGTAGTCCAATAGTTAGAAGAAGATGGAGGCCAAGAAAAATTATATAAATTTATAATCAAATATGAGGGATTTTAAGTTTAAAAGGTTTGTTTTTAGAAATGATTTACCATAAAATAATATTAGCGTCATTTGATTCATAAATTTGAAAGAAAAGGTTCAAAAACATATTTATTATTATTAGCGTCTGCCTATCGGATAAATGCTTTGCTGTTGTGATATATAAGATTATAAGGTCAACCTTAGCTTTTCCAGTCCATGTGGTTAAGGGACATCAAGTATACAGAAATAGCCATTATCTCTCTGCCGCAACAGTGGGAAAATTTAAGAAAAATTCCATATATCCTAATTTCATATATCTAAAAATTTAAGGAAAATTCCATATATCTAAAAATTTAAGTTTTATTGGCTGTGATCATTTCTTAATAAAAAAATTCCAACTGTCACCTATAGGGAAGACTGTGATTACCAGTGACCATGCACTCAAACTGGAGTCTGTTCCAAATTGGATAGCAATTCATCTTTGTGATACTTTTACTTTTTTTTCCCCTATTCTTTGTTCATGAGAAATATTTGCAAAATATTGACTATTATCCATTGAAATCAGAAACTAATGTTTGTGTTGCAAATTATATTGTTGTTGTAATAGTTTTTATTAGTTCTAGAAGTTAACAGATATATAATCTTTATGTTATTTCCATGTAATAAAAGTTAGGCTTCTAGTTTATTGTAAGTTAAGTAATTATTGGTAGTATGCAGGTTACTTTTGTTGAAGCTTTAGATCAGCTTATGCCTGGATTTGATCCTGAAATCAGCAAGCTGGCTCAGAGGGTTCTTGTAAATCCCCGTAATATTGACTATCATACTGGATTTTTTGCATCCAAGGTAACTACATCTTTTAATTTCTTGATTCAGTTTTTGTTGATTGGCTAGTTTGACAAGCCACAGTCCTCACATTTTCCTTATAGATCATAAAGCTCATAAGTGCTTAATGTACTGGCTATATGTTTAGCATATGAGTGCATGAAACTGCACTGAAGCAGAAAATCTATATGACGGATTCACAATTAGATTCCGCTTCTTTCTCTTTTCCCTTTTTTCTTCCATTGCTAAGGGGTCAGTTTTCCATGCTTAGTTTCAGAGATAGCACCTTCTGTACTATGTTAATATTACTTATATACTATGTTTACTAAAACCATTGGCAGTTCAAAGAAAATGCTGTTATATGAGAAGCAACATTTACTAAGGATAAATCGCAACATTGATTTAAAGCTGTTATAATTAAAAATGCTGGTATTACTAATTATTATATAGTGCAAAACAGACCATCGTTAATAATAACAAAAGATAAATTGCAACATTTACTACAACCATTGACAGTTCAAAAATATGCTGTTATATGAGAAGCCTAATAAAGTGTTGGCAAACTATTAAACCGTGAAAATATTTCCTGGTAACAAAAGCACATTTTATTATTTAAAAAGATGAGATAGGCTATAGAACATTATTGCAAATATTCCAACGTTGGGTCACTGGAATTAAACCCTATGATTGACTAATTTTCAATTTCTTTAAAAACCACGAATTCATAAATAAATAAATAAAGGGTTCTTAATAGCTTATCATCTCTGTATTTACATCTATAGTGGAAGAAAAGATGCAGCTTAACTTAACAAAAACCTATAAAGCATTTCTATAAACTAATTTAAGAATATTTTAAGGTAAAGAAAAAACATTTAAACTCATTCCATTGGACATTTTGAAATCAACCTTGATACACATTCAAACAGGCTTTTGGAGAACAACCAAGATCAATAACCCCTGCTTGATTAGTTGATCATTGACTATATGAAATGGATGGGGACAGCAAATACGAAGCATAATATTATGTAGTTCTAAACTGACAGGGGTTAATATCACAATAATATATATACTAAAACCAATGGCAAATCAAAATGAAGAACAATTACATGTCTCAATGAAATCTTACAATGCCAGATAACCTTTTAAAAACCTGATAAACTGAGCTACTGATGAGGGAACAGGTCTCAACCAAAAAAGGGAGAAAATTCAAGGGGAAACTGCCCTAAAGCTCATAAGTGCTTAATGTACTGGCTAAAGGGGAAACTGAGCTTCTGGTAGTTGATTCAATAAAATCATAAAGCTCATAAGTGCTTAATGTACTGGCTATATGTTTAGCATATGAGTGCATGAAACTGCCCTAAAGCAGAAAATCTATATGACTGATTCACGATTAGATTCCACTTCTTTCTCTTTTACCTTTTTTCTTGTATTGCTAAGGGGTCAGTTTTCCATTCTTAGTTTCAAAGACAGCACCTTCTGTACTATGTTAGTTCACCTCTTGTTTACCTGTGTATTTTATTTGGATTTGTTACAAGTTATTTTCTTTACTTTGTTACAGGTGGATGCTGCACTAATAGCAACTGGAAGGGCTCCATTCACACAAGGTCTAGGACTGGAGAATGTATGAATTTCTAACCGAGTGTTTATGATAGGAAATTTTCTCCATAATAGTCATAAATATCTTTAGGTTAATACAATTAGATAAGCTAATAAAATATTTTTAATGTAACTTTGGTTAATACTACCCCTCTCCTAAAAAGTGGAGTGCTTATTGGGTGAAGTCAGATTATGAGGGAGGAAGTGGAGTGACTGGTGGAGGTGTGCCTATTAGGATGATGTTTGGCTCTTAGTAACAACAAAATTCATGGGTTTGTGTTGTGCGGCTAGCTGCCAAGTTTGAACAGAATTCAATAGTTTAGAATTCAATAGTTTAGTGTGTAAATCATAATAGGGACATGACTACTATCATTGTAGATCACAATTATAAGAATAAAGCAACAACTGTCAATGGACACCTAAAATAAAATTTAAGCACGCATTGAACATTACAGTAGCACTTAGTGAAAACACAATCAACTAAATATTCATATGATAAAAATTCAATAGTGTTCAACAAAAACCAGCAAAAACGCTGTTAGAGTACTGGATTTTCACTGCATTAAAAATAAAGCCAGTTTACTCTTCTTCGGTGGCGATTTCCCCATTTTTGTTGTTGTGCTTCCTTGCATACCTCTGGTTCCTGAGAAACTTAGGATCCATCTACAGAATCAATAACAATACACTATTAGCCAAAATTATATGAATCAATTATTAATTGAATAAAAAAGTTGAAAACTGAGAAATAGAAAGGAGAATGAAAACATACCCCTTTGGTGGAAGTGTGACGGTGCCTCTTTGGCTTTTTGATGCCGTTCTTGTGAGCCTTGTAAGATTGGTTGTGAGCTGTGTGATTCTTTGACTTCGCCATCTCTGAAATTCAACAAAAACAAATAGAAGTTAAACAACGAAGGGGAAAGGGAATTGTTAGAGAAAACAAATAGAATTTAATTTAAACAACGAAGGGGAAGGGGAATTGTTGCTAACCTTGAAGTCGAGCGGCTAGGGTTTTCTGTGTTCTGTGTAGTTAAGGGGTAATTAGTAAATAGAGGAATTCTATATATCCACCCAAGTATGAGGGTAAAAGGTGGGCGGGCTTAGTGCTCCTCAAAATCAATCTGCTAGACAAGCCCAAGTATAAATATGTTAGTTATCAAAATAAATGGAACTTATTGATAAATAAATAAATAAATAAAGGAAACTTAAATATTTTCAGAATTTATCCTCAAAATATTAAACAATTCTAAATTATTTTATTATTAATTATTAGTTGATTTTTTAATATTAAACGGATAAAGTGAAATTGAAAATTTGAAATCAGTACACATAGTAATATTTGAATTATAGTCGAAAATAATAATTCAAATTATATTTAAAGTTGAAATAATATTTATTTTAACTAAAATGATATTCATTATAAAATGAAAAAATACTAATAATTAAATGTTAATGAGAATTACATTGTGTAGCAGAATTACATTATCATACAATAAGTATCAATAATTAATATTTTTTCCATTAAGCTCCTTTCCATTCCAAAACCTTCTTCCTTGCTTCATTCAATTTATCCAAGTCTCAAATAAAAATAATACAGTTTGAAAACTGAATTTTAATTAAAAAAATGTAGAAAATCAAAACCCTAAATTCTAATAAGAAGCTAAACTTTAAACTAGCAAGTTAAAAATATTAATATTTAAGATTGTGGAAAAATTTACAGACTTTTAAATTTAGAAGCTAAATCCTAAAAATCACAAATAAAAAACTAACAAAATTTTAGACAATAAATAAAGCTGGACACATTCATGTAAAAATTGTATATTAGAAATATCTACCGACAATATATATAAACATATTAATAGGGTGTTAACGTGTTATTAGTATCGTACAAAGGTGATGATTTCCTTCTGAAACATGTAATTGGCTTTCATTTTGATCTGTCAATGTATTTAACGGGTATGGTTTGACTTTATCCACTCAATAACCTTATTTTATGTTCGATTTTTCTAATTATGGGTCAATCTTAACAAACATCAAATCGTTTTTTATCAGATAATAATTTTAATGATTCAAACCTTCAAGCCCAAACCAGTTAAAGGCAAATATGTTATTTATTTCAATTTACTTCAAATAATGAGTTTTTAAATTATGAAATTTAGTCTACATATTGTGATTTTAATGAAATCGAATTTTATTTAATTGTATTGTTTTTGGGAGTAACTTGAACCAACCGATAATTTCTTGTTTGATAATAAATTTTGATTTTTTGTACAACCCATATCAATTAAATATGATTATTTTGGGTGATGGATCTAGTCACACAAACAACTCAATCTAACTTTTGAACACCAATACGAGGTAGAGATAAAAGAGAGGGGTAAAGAGAAATGGTTGCTGAGTCTTACCTCATATTTTGTCTTTAAATTACACATTTGAGAGAAGAAACCCGCTAATGTATGTTCACATTCTTAATAATTTCGTGAGCAAGCTGTACAGGAGACATGAAAAGATTCTTAATAATTTCATGAGTAAGAGTCTTACATTCTTCGAATTTAGGGTTTGTTTCGATCTCAATTTCTCTCGTAGTTTATTTCATTACTCTTCCCTTTCGTTGTTTAATTTTGTTTGTTTGTGTTGAATTTTAGAGATAGCGAAGTCAAAGAATCACACAACTCACAACCAATTTTACAAGGCACACAAGAACGACATCAAAAAACTAAAGAGTATCAATTATGAGTATTTTTAGTTGGTACACGATGACTAAAAATATCAAGAAAAGAATGTATCAATACAAGTAATATTCTGCGGCAATCCATTATAAGGCTGGCGGTGATCTCCCTCAAATGGTTCAAATGGTTCCCTTCTTTTACAGGATTTTGAATGTGCTCGCTTCTTACGCTCAAAGATGCGGAATATTTCGGAAGTCCCTAATACAAGCAAATTTCTTCAAAAATTTATACTTTGTTTGGGAAGATTAGACTGCAACTGGTTCACTTACTGCGATAGATGCGTGTGCTTTAACCTGCCTCAGTAATAGAAGAGAACGCATATTAATGCAGATGTTACAATGAACTAGCTCTATGGTGTGTGTAATATAAAGTCAATAGGGATGTTGTACGTTACACTCAATAACAAGTTGATACTACATTAAGGATTATCTCACCTTTGCTGATTTAAATAACTCATCAAGAACCTCAGACAGAGTTGGATGTGCATGAACTGCAAGCTTTATGTCCTGCATGGTGCCACAAAACGGTGAGGTTTAGTAGATAGATTGGATAAGACAATAAGAGACATTGGTGACTAGTAATAGTCTAAAACCCATGTTCGTCACTGTGTATAAATTACAGTGTCGGGCGGTGGAAAAATTACCTGAATACATGTCCCTAATGCTATAGCATTGGATGCTTCATGGATGAGATTTGCTGCATGCAAACCGAAAATATGAACTCCTAGGATTTCTCCTTTGTCAGGTCTGTATATCAACTGCATGACAATGTAAATGACAGTTAGCAATGTCAAGCCTGTATAGGAACAAAAAAAATCCAGATAAAAAAATGGATAAGAATGTCGAACAACTGTCATGACCAGATAATTTTAGTACCACCAAAGAAATTCTTTAGTACAGAATTCATCAAAAGCATTTAACACTTTAATAAGCATTGGTGGAGCAAGATACAAAAATATAACCTTGGCAAGTCCCTCCCCTTCATTTTCTGCTAGAGCTTTCGTGTTAGCTTTAAAACCTGTTTTAGCAACACTGACTTCAAACCCCTCCTTTTCACCTTTCTCCCTTGCTTGAGGCTGCAAGTTTTAAGTTAGGTCATAACACATAAGAATTTCAACTGAAGGACAACAAACAATAGTTTTATTGCATGAATAACATAGTGGCAAAGGGGGTAGCAGAATTGAAAAATGGAGTGCCGAGTTCTGATATACCTCTGTCAATCCAACCATGCTAATTTCAGGATGAGTGAAACATGCAACTGGGATACTTAAATGATTGAGCACGTGATCTCTTCCAGTGACTTGTTCAACCACTGTCAAAATATTTTTAATAAGGTGAAACTGAAGCAAAAAAAAAAAAAAATTAATGGAAAATTGACATCAGTTTCCACTTACCTGAAATTCCTTGAGCACTTGCAGCATGAGCAAGCATCATCTTTCCATTTGCATCGCCAATACAGTATAAATTAGGTACCTATCATTCCACATCTTATATCAGTAACAATAAGTCAGATAAAAGATAATTAGTGCATGAGAAATTCAGACAAACCAGCTTGCCATTTGCATCAATTACACGCATGCGCTCGTCCACAGGAACAAAGCCTCGCTGTGTTGCTACATCAACCTGTAGGAAGAATATACAAATATATACATTCATTTCCTTCAGGGAAAATTTCCTATCATAAACACTCCGTTAGAAATACATACATTCTCCAGTCCTAGACCTTGTGTGAATGGAGCCCTTCCAGTTGCTATTAGTGCAGCATCCACCTGTAACAAAGTAAAGAAAATAATTTGTAACAAATCCAAATAAAATACACAGGTAAACAAGAGGTGAACTAACATAGTACAGAAGGTGCTATCTCTGAAACTAAGCATGGAAAACTGACCCCTTAGTAATGCAAGAAAAAAGGGAAAAGAGAAAGAAGCGGAATCTAATTGTGAACCAGTCATATAGATTTTCTGCTTCAGTGCAGTTTCATGCACTCATATGCTAAACATATAGCCAGTACATTAAGCACTTATGAGCTTTATGATTTTATTGAATCAACTGCGAGAAGCTTTGGCACTTCAGCTTAACACATTTAACACATGAACAATGAGTTTACTTGAAATCTTTCTAATAAAAAGATTAAGTTACCTCCAAAGTGTCCTTTGGTTCCTTGGTTTATGCATCAATAAGTTCAATCAAGACAGGTTTTCCATCCCTTGAAGGAGTGATCTATAAGGAAAATGTGAGGACTGTGGCTTGTCAAAGTAGCCAATCAACAAAAACTGAATCAAGAAATTAAAAGATGTAGTTACCTTGGATGCAAAAACTCCAGTATGATAGTCAATATTGCGGGGATTTACAAGAACCCTCTGAGCCAGCTTGCTGATTTCAGGATCAAATCCAGGCATAAGCTGATCTAAAGCTTCAACAAAAGTAACCTGCATAATACCAATAATTACTTACCTTACAATAAACTAGAAGCCTAACTTTTATTACATGGAAATAATATAAAGATTATATATCTGTTAACTTCTAGAACTAATAAAAACTATAACAACAACAATATGATTTACAACACAAACATATGTTTCTGATTTCGATGGATAATAGTCAATGTTTTGCAAATATTTCTCATGAACAAAGGATAGTGGAAAAAAAAGTAAAAGTATCACAAAGATGCATCACCTCACTTCCAAGTGCCGTATATACATCACTGAATTCAAGGCCAATATACCCACTTCCTACAATTGTTACCCAATCAGGAACAGACTCCAGTTTGAGTGCATGGTCACTGGTAATCACAGTCTTCCCTAGAGATGACAGTTGGAATTTTTTTATTAAGAAATGATCACAGCCAATAAAACTTAAAAAGAAATCAGGAGATTATTAAATGTAGGTCATAAAGAAGAAAGAAGATTTCCTCATGACAAATCTTAGGACCAGACAGAATTTTTAAAATTTCAAATTACATGGAAGGTAAATCATACATTGAACATCGATACTTGGGGGGGCGGGGAAGAAATCAAGAGATTAATAAATGTAGGTCATAAAGAAGAAAGAAGATTTCCTCATGACAAATCTTAGGACCAGACAGAATTTTTAAAATTTCAAATTACATGGAAGGTAAATCATACATTGAACAATGATACTTGGGGGGGGGAGTACAAATTTGGATATATGGAATTTTTCTTAAATTTTCCACTGTTGCAGACATAATGGCTATTTCTGTATACTTGATGTCCCTTAACCACATGGACTGGAAAAGCTAAGGTGGACCTTATAATCCTATATATTACAACAACAAAGCATTTATCCGATAAGCAGAGTTGACTACATGAATCAAATGACGCTAATAATATCTTATGGTAAATCATTTCTAAAAACAAACCATTTAAACTTAAAATCCCTCATATTTGATTATAAATTTATATAGTTTTTCTTGGCCTCCATCTTCTTCTAACTATTGGACTACTATCCAACTAATCTACACTCTTTACTAGAACTTCTAAAGGTCTTATCGGCAATATGTATCATGTGCTACCCAACTTTGTCCCCAATGCATTCATTCTAAATCTTTTCTTGTCTTATTTGCATACTCATCATTTGCAATGTCATCGTATTTGCAATATGGAGCTTATTTTCCTCCTGACTCTTCACTGTCCAACATTCAGTCTTATGCAAAATTACAAAACTTATAGTAAAACTAAAAAAGGCACCCTGATGGCTGATGCTGAAGAGCGCCAGCCATGGTGAGGTTCAAGGGTCAAACCCAGTGCGAATCTTTTGTACGCAGTATTACCTTGCATTTTCAAGGGGATGATTCCATCTATAGGTACATCTCTCTCTATTTCTTTGTCATTTTGTATGACATGTGATTGACCCAAAGTTCCTACAAAATGTGAATTGAGGTACAGTATAATCTCTATCTTTCACCTCTTAAGTTTTAATTACTGTACCTCCTGTAAACTTATGCTTCGTATAGTTCATTTTTTGCATTTACTTTAAATAAAATTCATGTGCTTTGAAAGCTTGTCTCTACATCTCAATTTATCACTTCTCTCAAATGTTATCAGTGGCAGATGAAGGACAATGGCAGCAAGCCAAAAATACACCACATAAACATGGTGTTGCTATGGGGGAAACGTGGCTGATATAATAGCTGTTGCAGCCTCTAGCAATTGGGCAAAGAATCTGCTACACCATAACATCATGACGGCAATTAGACTACATTGCCTCTCTCCAACTCGGACTATATTATCTTCAAAAGGTACGCAGCACGTCACTGGCTCTTCAAGTATATTTAATAAGCATATTCAAGACCAAGTTAAAAAAATTTGGACTCAGCTAAAAATTGGTATTATAGTTATCATATGTGGCCTACCATGTTTTCACAGTTCTCACACTTGTTATAACCTTACTATGAATATTAGTAATTTGCTTGAGTATAAGCAATATGAACTATTTTATTCTCAAAAACCATCCACAAAACCTCTCTCTCTAGGCATCCTAACCATCCCTTCTCCAAAGCAATAAAAACCATGCACAAGTCATTTTGATTCCTAGGGTATACCTCTATCAATCTTCTTAGAAAGTATATTGCTTTCACGGTTTACATCCCTGTCATAAAACCAAATTAATTTTCTCCGATATTATTCTATATACTATTCAGCAAAACATATCTCTAATGGAAAATTGATCCCTTTTTTCCTTTCATAAGACTTCAGTTTTTTCTAGAGTTTAGTCCAACTTTTTGTAAATGAAAGACCAGAAGTCAACTAAATTATGTAAAACTAGAATGAGCATCAGATATTCATAACATGAAAGGAAAAGATTGATGTTTACCATCAACTTCAACACCCTTAGGAACAAAAGGAACAGAATCAGTGGCAATGATGATATCTTTTGCAGTTACTATGCTGTTTGAAGAGCCAATTTTCACCTTTTGAGGACCCTGCACAGATTCATGCATGGCAGCAAATGAAAATGTAAAAAGTTTCCTCTGCCATTTCAGGAAACAGATAGTCCCATTCCATTCACTAAGAGTGTGCTTGAAACATTAAAAATTAATTTAAGTTGTGAATCAAATCGCATGTTCACAGAGCATAGATTGCATAATAATATTTATATGCCACCTACCACTATAGTACCAAAACCAGTAAGTATGTCTACTCCAATCGCTTTTAGGGAGTTGGTCAAATTACTACGGATTTTTGAAGCAAGATTGTTAGCATGATCAGCTACTCCTTGTCTGTCATACCCAGCAGCAGAAACCTGAAAAAATCCAAACATACAAATGTAACATCACATGCAACTGCACTCGCTCTACACCTCTCTTCATCACGTATAGTATTCTTAACATTCTTACATGTAAACCCAAAGACTTCAAATGATGATCACTCTTTAGTTCCCGCATACGACCACTAGCAGCCAAAAGAGCTTTAGAAGGAACACATCCTCTGTTTACACATGTCCCTTCCACCACGTCTCCCTCCACTATAGCTGTTTTCAGTCCTTGCAATCACTGCTTTATCAAAATTCACTCTCACAAAAAATGTGACATTCATGATTCATCTTACTTTATCACATAATAATCAGCATTTAACAATTAAAGTTACTTGATTTATCATATAGATAGTATTCCATCTTCATTTTAGCAAGAAAAATTTATCTCAAAAATGAATGTAATTCTCAATTTTTATTGTAACTTTAATTATTTTTTTCAATTGTATCATTCAATTATTACTATGTATACTACTTTCAAACCTTTAATTCTACACTGCATTTATGATAATGAAAAACACATCAAATAGTTAAGAAGAATAATTTGGTAAAATGATTATTCTTTTTTCCTAATATATGTGAAATGAGCCATATGCGTGACACTCATCTTGTGACGGAGTAAGTAATAATATTTACATATGAATTTCTATGAGCATATCGTCAGTGTCGCTTTGAAGTTTGAACTTATTTACTGATTTAGTTGCAAAATTGACTGAAATACTGAAAAAATTATGAATCTCGTAATAAAAAGTTGAAATGAAATGAGATTATTGAGATCAAACCTTCTCGACAGCGTGAAGCGCAGCACCATGACCACCAACACCAGCACCAATAATCAACAAATCATAATCAAAGGATCCAGAAGTGCTGCCATTGTCAGATACCGCAGCGGATATTACCGCAGAGTGTTGGCGGCGAGGAAGCTGGCGGAGATTACGGTTAAGAGAAGTTGCAAAACCTAATCCCAACGCCTCGCGTCTTAAACCGCAGAAGCTGAGGTTGAGAGGCTTGGGAGAGGAGACTGGAAAAGAGGGATGTGATCTGGAAACGATGGCGGGGGAGAGAGAGAGTGAGAGAGAGGATTGCATTTTGAGGGAGAGGAGAGAGTGGAAATGGGGAAATGAAGATGTAGTGAGAAAGAGAAGAGAGATCTGAGGAAGAATGTATAAAAGAAAGAGAGAAACTTTGGGCGGATTAACCATAAACCACTTTTTCATAAGGCTGTAACTTATGGATCTTTTGCTTTTAATTCTAAATCGGATCACCCACGTGAGGTAAATGATTTTAGACCCATTTATTTGATAGGATGTTTAAATAAAATTATTACAAAATTGATGGTTACTCGTTTAAAATAAGTTCTTGTTCTTATAATATTTTATTTCTAAAATGCTTTTCTTAGTTGACAAATGTTTGATAGAGTTGTTATTGTGAATAAGGTTATTGATCTTGCCCAAAGAAGAAAGGATTTTTGTTTTCAACCAAGGGTCGATTTTGAAAAGGCTTACAATTGCATTTGTCAATGATATATGGAATACATGATGGTTATAATGGGTTTTGGTAGTAAATGGATTGCGTGGATTAAGGCTTATATTTTTCTAGTAGTATGTCAAGGCTTGTTAATGGCAGGTCGACAATTCTTGGAAAATTAATATTTTCCAATATGTTGATGATACCAATGTTCTTGGGAAAATTTATGGTGTATCATGACTATTTTTATAAGCTTTGAAATGATTTTTGGATTAACAGTTAATATTCGTAAAAGTAAACTCTTTGGTATAAGGCTTGATGAAAATTTATTGGAAGATATCTCCACCTTTTTTATTACGTGCTTCTCGATTAATTCCATTTAAGTTCATTGACTTGCTGGTGGGAGACAATCCAATACGGTATATAACTTGGCTACATGTCATTGAGAATACCAAAAAAAAATTAAGTTATTAGAATGAGAGATATGTGTCTAGAATGACAAATTATTTTGATCAATTCAGTGTTGAGCAGTGTTCCTCTTTATTTTGTATCATTTTATATGACTCCAAAAAAGTTATTGATGAGATGTTCAATATACAGGTAAACTTTATTTGAGGTGAAATAGAGGCCCAAAGGAAAATTGTTGGGATAGATGTTATAAAATATATAGACAAAAGACGAAAGGTGGACTTGGTGTGTAAAATTTGGAGCTATTTAATATATTTTTATTAAATTAATGGAGGTGGCAAATATTTGATAATCGAAAAGCTATTTAGTACAACGTCTTTAATTAATTTCATGTATGGTTCGTTACTATATAAGATTTTATACCGTAATGTTTGTGTAACTCATTCAAAAGATTTAATCTAGTGGCGATAATTGTTGATGTCCGGTGGCTCTTATTTAGAAGAACCTAGTTGGTTTGCTTCTAAAATTTGTTGCAATATTATAAATGGGGATAATATTGACTTTTGGAGAGACAAGTGATCTGGGGAAATCTTTTATGCAATTTATTTCCCCAATTATTTATTGTCGTATAATCAATATACAAAGATTCAAGAGACGAGAATTTGAATTAATTTAGGTTGAAAGTAATATCAATGTGGCATGGTAATGAACTTCGTGATATATTTGATGTGATACATCTT
Organism: Cicer arietinum; assembly: GCF_000331145.2. NCBI lineage: Eukaryota > Viridiplantae > Streptophyta > Magnoliopsida > Fabales > Fabaceae > Cicer > Cicer arietinum. The sequence goes on from NC_021164.2 coordinate 2,291,891, forward strand.
GTTCCTGGTGTGTGTGATCGATGGATTTAGATTGTTGATAGAACACATAATTTTACTTTTAGGAGATGTTAATGCTTTTAACCATAACAACTTCAACGAAGTATCATACCCAATTATGCATAATGATTTGCAAAACTTTTGTTGCTAAGGTTGCCAACTCGGGGTGAATTACTGAAAGGAGATGATTTAAAGTATAGATTTACTTCATCTTGTGTTATATGTTATAGATTTACTTCATTTTTTTTTGTGAGTGTAATGCTACAAGGACTATTTGAGATGAAAGTCTTTGACTGCCTTCATAGTGGCTATTGTACTTCATGTATTAAGTTGAAGTATCCTTTATACTCAACTATAATTCATTTTGATTATTAAAAAAAAATATATAGGTTTTATTTTGCAGTACCACTAAATTAAATTAGGACACTTGTTAGATAAATAAAAATAAAATTTTGAAAGATGTGCATATGATGTTTTGAAATTTTAAAAGTGAATTATTTTCATAAAATTTTATTTTATTTATTTTGTTATTCTTTAACATGTGCTCAGCATTACCCTTAACTAATTTATATGCAGAAAAAAAACCAATTTATAATTTATTTGTCTATATTGTAAGCTTTTTTTAATATCCTGTACTTTTTTTATAGTTTTTCTTTTTTTTATATTTATCCTTTTCAAACAAGTATTTCAATGCACTTAATCGTTGATCAAATGTGTAATTTTGAATAGAATATGACAATTTTATCAAAGATAGAGATATTTGTTAGGGGGAATAGTTAGAACTGCACATCTTTTGCGTTGTCATTGTAACCCAATTAGTAATCTCAATAGCTAGCTAATTACAATTGTTTTCTTATGTCACAACATTGGCCCACAAATGTTTGCAAGGGTGGAAGATGATCCATCAAAAAGCTCAAAAAATTGAATTGTATCCCAAATTTTGCTCAATAAATATTAGGTGCGGCAACATTAAAAGGCAAATCAAAAGCTGAGTTTATTTGAAACAAATACAAATTTTATTATATCTCTTACTATTTCATTGTGAAGAAAAATTAGTCTTTTTATTTTATCATTTACATTTTATAAAATAACGAAAATTTTTGGAGTAGATAATGAGATAAATACATAAGGTATTTCGCTAAGCTTGTTAAAAAATAATAATAAATTTTAAGCTCGGATAATATATTTCAATTTTTAAATAATTGTTGTTTTAGATTTAATTTTTTTCTAAGATACAACTAATTAATTTTTCTAGTTTTACTTTAAATTAATATTGTATCACCTACCATACCGTCGGTTCTTTATGCACTTGAGTATTTAAAATAATTTATATTTATTGAATGTTTATTCTCTCATAACTCTATTCAATTAACTGTGATTGAATGAGCCACATACAACTAACTCGATAAATTTGAATAACTAACAAGTTTTGGTTAATGATAGATTTATCGAGAGTATTTAAGTTTGAATTATAATTGAAACAATTATTGGTAAAATGTTATGAGGAGTGATAGGAATATTTTTTTCCAATATTCACTCTCGTATTTGATAAAATTAATATACATCTCACACTTTCAACATAAATAATTCATAAAGTGGTTAGACTCACATAGATTTCATTCAATAAGAGAGTGAGTGTTAAAGTCAATGTAAAAAATAGTGTTTTCAATATTTTTAAAACTTTATTTACCTTTTAGCTAAATCTAAATTACTAAAACCATATCTCATAGGAATCAAAGGGTTGCGACAAAACAAATACACAAATATCAAATTTTGGTATAACTATGTGGAGTGTCATGTACGTTTTTAACTTACCACTTCATACTCTAAAACAAAAAAATTAAAGGATACGTAATTTTGAAATAAGCTCTTCAACTGTTGGGATCTTATTAATTTACAATTTTATGGAATGAATTTGACTAACAATTATAAAATTGGCGATTAAATTGATAATTTATTCTTATTCAAGAATATGTTTGGATTTACTTATTCGAATAAATTGATTGACAAATATTTACGATACTTTTGGTGAGAAATAATTGAAACAACTTATAATCATAGACATATCCAAAAACCTATTAAATGAGAGGACCAAAAAGATTATTTGTAAATATTACATAAAATTCAAAAAGGTTATTTGTGAATATTACATAAAATTCAATTAGTGATGACGGTGTTGATGCTTATCATGCTAGATTATATTGAAAAAAATTAACACAATCCTGACATGGACAAGTAGAAATAGTACATAGTTGCTTTAAAACAATTAGTGAATTAATAAATAGCATTAGTGGATTAGGAAAATGAGTAATCTGGTTTAGGTGGAGTAAGTGACTAACACATGACTCAATACTATAGGATCTTATTTTTATTTGATAATCGATCAATGTTTGAAAACTTAAAAATAACAATTATTTAAAGTCTTGTGCAGCCAAATTTGGATTCCTTTTCAACTTCATAAATTGTAGATTTTTATATTGATAAATTTTAGTGTCGCATAAATCCATAAAGACTCGTAACTTTGTTATTTATAAACCTATTTCAATTTTATTTGTTGTTGAGTGTTCAATCGTCCAAGGAATTTTAAATCGTATTATTTCATTTGTCGATCATAATCATTTTTAATTGACAAAGGCATAACAAATTTTGCGTTTTTCTTATTTCATATCAAATTCACTTTTTTTATTTTTTATCTGTATTCAATTCAAACATTTATATCGTGAATATCAAGAGTCGTACTTTTTTGCAACTGAATCAATGATATGAGAAATTGTAAATAACAAAAGTATACTACGTGATTTATATTTAAACCACGAGAGAGACATAAAGAACATGAAAATAATCCATATTTTATAAATTATAAACATCAAGTGTTCTAATGCAAGATCCAAATAAGATCTTTTCTCAATTTCACCATTTTCATTATGTGAAATTTTAATTCATTTTCAAGATGTCTCTTATGAGATTACAAATGTTTATTTGTAGTAAGAATATCTTTAAATTTAAATGAATCATAAGTGACACTATTAATTAAAATAAACTAAAAATTATTAAAAAAAATTAAAATAAACAAATTTTATTTTAATTTATTAAAATATTAATTACCTTAATGTTCTTTAGATATTAGACCATATGTTATAATGTTTCCTTTTTTACTTAAATTATGACATTTGTGTTGAAACAAAATCTCAATTTAATATTTTGATGAAAACAAACAAAAAGTTAATTAAGAATGTTAATTATGATGCTAAATGTTATGTTAATTTAACTTGTGCTTTTGAGTGAATTTAATTAAGAACAGAATCAAAACTACATACCCTTCATTGATGAGAAAAAAAAGTAAATCGTACTTAAATTAAAAACTACATCGAGTGTGATATTTCAATCTTCTCTTTCAATAGGACAATCAATTTTCTCCTCCAATTCTTCTACTAAAGGTGTGCAATATTGAACGATCTTGTAGATTTTGACTGGAGTATTGAGCGGATGCATTACTGCATCAATCTTTCTTAGATGTTTTGAAATTTTTATGATTGCTTGATTAGTTAGCATTGTCAATTTTGAAAATAAGTCTTTGATTGTTTAATTGTCCAAGAAACATCATAAATACCAAACGAAGGAAACCACAATATGGAAATGTTAAAGTGTGTCACAATCCACTAATGCGTAGAGTTAAGAAAAGTCGCCGAAAGAGCAAACATTCTATTCTCTCCCTCTTCCTTTAATTCTATTGTTTCCAAGCTCATTCTTGTCGATGTCTACGGTTCGTACTTGCGAGAGACCGATGAAATTACTTAATTTTATATTTCATATGATATCTTTATTGTTTGATATTATTGTTATTAGTTAGTTTTAATTCTTAGACTTTGGTTACTTTGTATTAGTTAGCATGTATAAATACTTAGTCTTTGACTATTTTATTAATTAATAAATCATGAGGTCATTTCAGTAAATAACATAACTCATTGAGATCTGCTTCAGGAGATTTTCATCCTTCATGCAAAATTGGTGGAGGAGGCTATGGAGTTGTCTACAAGGTGAGGATCATCACCACAATTTGTTGCATTTTCAGTTGCAGCACAACAGCTAGATGTGTTGCAGTTTTTACTGAATAATTTGTTGCTCAGATATTGCTTATTATGGTTCAATCTAACCTCTTATTATTATTTAATTTATTTTGTTTGCAGCTCCAAAAATGCCACATTTCAATTTCGGAACATTTAAGATCAAAACACACACCAAATTCATCATAAATAGTGATTTTGTTTGTTTGAGATCAATATACATTACTTTGTGTTTCTTTCAATTAATACTTTAAAGTCGTTAGAATATATATCTCTTGTTTAAAACTATTAAATATGAAATAATATTTTGGTTTTCTTAATGATATTGTGAAATGTTGTGTCAATAATTTTCTTAATCTTATCTATTGAAATTAACGCCACCATTATTTAGAAGGTTAAAGTTGTGAGGATAATCGAATTCAATAAAAAATATTTACTCAGTCTAATCACTCTTAATTAGATATGCTAATTGTATTATAAAAATCTAAATAGCTAGGAAATAATTAAGAAATCACTATCAACTTGTGGTTACAGAGTTGCTAGAAAATTGCTAATTTGAAATCAAAGGTATATAGTTAGAATATATCAACTTTTTAACAATTATATACTAAGCATTAACTGCAAATTGCAAATTACCTAGGATCTTTTTGTTGCTAATTAGTCTCTCTATCCATCTTTTTGTAGCTAATTAGTCTCTAAATTTTGTAGCAAATCTGTAACTAATCCTAGCAAACAAACACTACGCGAAAAAACGGATTTTACAACGCTTTTTTTAAGCCATTTACAGCGCTTTTTCAAAAAAATAAGCGTTGTGGAAACGAGCGCTGTAAATGATACAACAGCGCTTTTATAAAAGCGCTATAAAACATGTAAATACAACGCGCGCTTGTTATGCACATTTTACAGCGCTTCTTAACAAAAAGCGCTGTAATATGCACCCCATTATATGAGTTATGGGTGTGCATTTTACAGCGCTTTCTCAAAAAAGCGCTCTAAAATGCACACCCATAACTCATATATGGGTGGGCATATTACAACGCTTTCTCACAAAAGCGCTGTAATATGCCCACCCATAACTCATATATGGGTGTGCATATTACAGCGCTTTCTCAAAAAAGCGCTGTAAAATGCCCACCTATAATTTCATATTATGGGTCTGCATCTTACAGCGCTTTTCTTGTACATTTTATAAACTAACATTTTACCTCATTTTTGTAGGTCCAAATAAATAAACCACCCCTACAGCCAAAAAAAGGCAGCAGACCTCAAAAATTGGAGGTTAATAGGGCTGCCAAACTACAAAGGCTGGAGGGTAATAAAGCTGCAAAACTTGCAGCAACAAAAAATCTGGATCGGGGAAAATCGGTCGCTGCTGCTGCTGCTCCTAATAAAAGTCAGCCACGCCTTGGTAAATACGGGGCGTGTCTTGACATCCAAATAAAAAGGAACATGGGCAGCAGCAACGATTCGCCCATTGTACAAATGAATCAAGACATCTTTGGAGATGAGTATATTGAGTACCTCGAAAAGGAGCAAATGTACGATCTTCTCGAACATAAGGAGCTGAGTGTTACTGTAATCAGCTTGTACATAAGGTAAAAAATACTTTTAATTGCATTTATTTGTAATTAATTAAATGTATTGGTAATTAATCTAGTTTAAAATTTTCATTGAAGGTTTTTGTACGAGAAGGTCGTGTGCACGAGGAAACTGTCAAATAAATACTCATTCTTGTCTCCGCATAAGATGTCGATGTTCAAACTCGATCCAGACAATGTAAAACACTACATTGTAGATATGTTTTTAAGAAATAAAGAAAGTGATAAATTGTTCTTGGCACCATATAATTCAGGGTACGTAATTTTATCTTTTTTAATTGATGAGAATTTAATTTATTAGTTGTCTATAAACAAAATTGCTTAACCAATTTTTTGTTGTTGTAGGGCACATTGGGTGCTATTTGCAATCAATGCGGTCTCTGAAGTGATATACTATTTGGATCCCGTGCACGGCGATTACACCAATCACCCCGGAATAAAGAATATGCTCGACACGTAAGTAATATTCATTTATTTCTTACATATATATATTTATATATATATATATATAAATATATATATGTAAGAAATAAATGAATATTACTTACGTGTCGAGCATATTCTTTATTCCGGGGTGATTGGTGTAATCGCCGTGCACGGGATCCAAATAGTATATCACTTCAGAGACCGCATTGATTGCAAATAGCACCCAATGTGCCCTACAACAACAAAAAATTGGTTAAGCAATTTTGTTTATAGACAACTAATAAATTAAATTCTCATCAATTAAAAAAGATAAAATTACGTACCCTGAATTATATGGTGCCAAGAACAATTTATCACTTTCTTTATTTCTTAAAAACATATCTACAATGTAGTGTTTTACATTGTCTGGATCGAGTTTGAACATCGACATCTTATGCGGAGACAAGAATGAGTATTTATTTGACAGTTTCCTCGTGCACACGACCTTCTCGTACAAAAACCTTCAATGAAAATTTTAAACTAGATTAATTACCAATACATTTAATTAATTACAAATAAATGCAATTAAAAGTATTTTTTACCTTATGTACAAGCTGATTACAGTAACACTCAGCTCCTTATGTTCGAGAAGATCGTACATTTGCTCCTTTTCGAGGTATTCAATATACTCATCTCCAAAGATGTCTTGATTCATTTGTACAATGGGCGAATCGTTGCTGCTGCCCATGTTCCTTTTTATTTGGATGTCAAGACACGCCCCGTATTTACCAAGGCGTGGCTGACTTTTATTAGGAGCAGCAGCAGCAGCGACCGATTTTCCCCGATCCAGATTTTTTGTTGCTGCAAGTTTTGCAGCTTTATTACCCTCCAGCCTTTGTAGTTTGGCAGCCCTATTAACCTCCAATTTTTGAGGTCTGCTGCCTTTTTTTGGCTGTAGGGGTGGTTTATTTATTTGGACCTACAAAAATGAGGTAAAATGTTAGTTTATTGAATCTGAAAAAATAAAAAACCTTAGGCAATAAATGTGACAAACCTTTTCGGGAGATGTAACTGATTTGTCCTTGGGAATCTTTTTTTCGAGGGCAACAAGGTGTGTGGGCCATGCCACGTAACTGCCAATAGCGTCGCTTAAGAACTTCATATCTCCATCGTTGTCCGGTATGGGCAACGGTGCAGTTGGTTCGAAAGCAACCGTAGGCGATACTTTGACATGGCCCGCGGGGATCGGAATATTGTGCAATACTTCTCCCGAAGTATTGTGCAATATTCCTTTTCCCACCTTCCGTTGAGTCGGCGAGGACAAGTATAGGACACATGTAGTGACACCCTACATCAATAGTTAAAACATAAGTACAGTTAATATATAAGTTTGTTTAATACATAAGTAATTACATAAGCAAGTAAGTAGTAAGTAATTAATTACCTCGGGAATACTCTTCAAACCGACGTTGCAACTCCCGGTTTCACTCTCCATTTGTATTTCAGGTTGGAGCTGAACCGGAAGTTGCTTGTCTTTATTCGTATTCACCAAGAGTGCCACTTGCTCCGATAAGATTCTGAGCTTCTCTAATACTTCCTCGTTGGAAGGTTTTTGGCGCTTCTCTTGAGGAAAAAAGCTTTTGGGAGTTACGCCAAATCCTTTCCCCCTCACTCGACCGGAATACTCAGGGACATTAAACACTTTCCCAAGAATGTCCCTGCACGTATCCTTGTTGCCCTCTTGAGTTTCAGAACTTTGTTCAATAGTTTCCTAAAATACATGTAACATTAAAAAGATAAGTTCAATAGCATTTTTAAAATACAATATTAAAAAATATTAAAGTGATAATATACTTACACAAAGTTCTACAACTTTCTTGACATTTTCATTATCAACCACTCCTTCTTTGTTAACACGCGCTTCCTTCCATAAGATATGACGACCCAAGGGTTGATCGGCTTGGGTGTCTTTTCTCTATTCGTTAAAATCATAAACAAAATAATACAAATTAGTTACACACTATAGTTTATAATACAAATTACAAGTGATGTTTAATTACTTACAATTTTTTGTTCAAGGCGTGCATATCCCATACGTGATTTCTTGTATGGGTGTTTTGGGTTGCTTGCCCGTTCGCGATTTGCCTTACTAATATTCTATATAAAAAAAAAATAGCAATTGTGTAAAAATTTAAAATACGCTACGAATATGAATAATAAAACACAAATGCTAATAAATTAATCACTTACGACAAACGCCGGGTCAGAACGTTTGGAAACAAATGCACTCCATTCATCCTTTGATATATAATGTTGATATATCTTTGGAGGTTCAGCATTTGTGTTTCCTTCTCTATCTTTTAGATAGAAATTTGAGAGATGGGATCTAAATCCACGATGGATTTTCCCAGCAACTCTCAAAACATATGACTTTCGTTCCTCATCAAGAACAAAAGTGGTCTGCAATGAAAACAATTATAAGTAATGTATTTTACAGAAAAAAAATTATAAATGACAAAAGAGTAGATCAAAATATTTACTTGAATGTCATTCCAGATGATATCTTTGGCATCCTTCAACGCCTTATCTCTCCAGTTGTCTATTGTTATTGGGACATTTTGACGAACAACAGCCCCAATGTAGCTTACAAACATGGAGCTGTTGGGGTCAACTGGCTGACCACTCTCGTTCCAGCCAACCTAATAAACTCATATAGTAAGTACATGCCCTAAACCCTAAAAAAAGATAAAAAAACACACAGCAAACAGAGTATATATAGTATACCTCAAATTTAATGCCACTGCTCCGTGCTTTAATCACCCTTTGCATGATAGTTGCACCACGTTTGACTTCTTTTTCGTAAGTCTTAGAGGTGCCAACTTCTTCATTTTGAACTTCTAAATCTTTGTTTGTATCCATTTAACTACAACAAGTTCAACATGCACTTTAGTATAACATCAACAAGCTCAACATGGATCATGCATTATTATAAACAAACTCAACATGTATCAGTATATCTTAAAAAAGCTCAACATGCATTCTAATGATTACAAAAATTTAATAACATCAATACCTGAATAATGATGGTTCGAAGAAAGACGAAATGCAAAGAAAAGAGGGTTTGCAGAAAGTTCACAGAAATATGGTTCACAGAAATACGGTTTGAAGAAATACGTAATGAGGGTTACGTATTTCAATGAAAATATATTGTGTGAAATGGGAGAGATGATCTTGGATGGAAATAAGGTTCGAAATGAAGGAGATGATCGTGGAAATAAGGTTCGTAAAGGACGGGATGATAGGGTTTGCAAAAGAAGAGAAGAAATGAAGGTTGAGATGAAGGTTACGTAATGAAGAGGAAACTGAAGAGGTAACTGTTATATATACGTAACACTTTTACAGCGCTTTTTATAAGCCTTTTACAGCGCTTATTTTGTAAAGCGCTCTAAAAGGCTTCTTTAGTTAAATTTTTAAAAGGCTCTTTTACAGCGCTTTTTTCAAATAAGCGCTGTAAAAGACCTCCGTGTGTTATTATGTTATTTGAATGCCTTTTACAGCGCTTTTTTCAAATAAGCGCTGTAAAAGACCTCCGTGTGTTATTATGTTATTTGAATGCCTTTTACAGCGCTTTTTTCAAATAAGCGCTGTAAAAGACCTCCGTGTGTTATTATGTTATATGAATGCCTTTTACAGCGCTTTCACACATAAGCGCTCTAAAAGGCTTCTTTAGTTAAATTTTTAAAAGGCTCTTTTACAGCGCTTTTTTCAAATAAGCGCTGTAAAAGACCTCCGTGTGTTATTATGTTATATGAATGCCTTTTACAGCGCTTTCACACATAAGCGCTCTAAAAGGCTTCTTTAGTTAAATTTTTAAAAGGCTCTTTTACAGCGCTTTTTTCAAATAAGCGCTGTAAAAGACCTCCGTGTGTTATTATGTTATTTGAATGCCTTTTACAGCGCTTTTACACATAAGCGCTCTAAAATGTCTCTTTATGTTAATTTTAAGAGGCTCTTTTACAGCGCTTTTCCCAAATAAGCGCTGTAAAAGACCTCCGTGTGTTATTATGTTATATGAATGTTTTTTAAAGCCTTTTACAGCGCTTTTCCACATAAGCGCTCTAAAATGTCTCTTTATGTTAATTTTAAAAGGCTCTTTTACAGCGCTTTTTCCAAATAAGCGCTGTAAAAGGCCTTATTGTTTTTGTGTTTTGTTATGTTATGTTATTTTTTAAACAAGCTCAACATGCATGCAAAACCCACATAGTAGTAACTGGTCACCACAAAAATCCCTTCCTCTTCACCAAACTCTTCTCCTTTTATGCATCTTCTTCACAAACATCAAAGCTTACTCTTTCACAATTCAATCTCCACCTCAACACCCTTTTTATCTCTTTACATTCTCTTTCCTTCTTAAATCGAAACTTAATTGGTATTCAGGATCATTGCCATGTTGCGAAAAATGGGTTTGTGTCTGGTGTTTTTGGGGATTCCCATGATGCGTACAAGGTGTTTGAAGAAATGGGTTTGTGTCTGATGTTTTTTGGATTCCCATGATGCGTACAAGGTGTTTGAAGAAATGGGTTTGTGTCTGATGTTTTTTGGATTCCCATGATGCGTACAAGGTGTTTGAAGAAATTAGGTGTCTGATGAATATTATTTTTAAAGCTTTTTTACAGCGCTTTGTCAAATAAGCGCTGTAAAATGTCTTTTTTACTCACTTTCAAAAGAGTCGTTTACAGCGCTTTGTGTGAAAAGCGCTGTAAAAGGTATAAAACACTCATTATTTTATTTTTAAAAGGATCTTTTACAGCGCTTTTTAAGATAAGCGCTGTAAAATGTCTCTTTATTTTATTTTTGTGTTTGGTTTATTTGGGTTGGGATGACATTAAAAACATTTTTATCATTGTTTATTGGATTAAAAATATTGTTATCATTGTCTTTATCACAATACTTTAGGAGATGATGAATTATTAGAAATGAGTATTCTGAAGAATCTATATATATATATGCACTGAGCAAAAGAGAATCTCTCTATTCAGTTCAGTTCAGTTCATGTAAATTACTAATTTATATTCAGTTCAGTTCATGTAAATCAAGCTAAATATAAAACACTCATTGTTACATGAACTTGGTATAAAACACTCAAATCAAGCTAAATATAAGCAGAAAATAAATTAATCAGAAAATAAATTAATCAGAACTTAGTATAAAACACTCAATTCAGATTACATGCATATTTACAATAACACAGTTCAGATTACATGCATAGCTTATATAAAACAATTAAACATATATATACATTAAGATGCCCTTCTTCTTTTCCTGGTGACATTCACATTTGTTTGTCCATTTACAATACGAAACGATGGATTAATCCAAATTCCCTCATCATGATCATCTCTAAGATATAAACCATCATCAGTTGAATCAATTTCATGTGGTTGTTGTGATGTTGCAAATAAAAGATCATTACCAACATCTTCATCATTATTGTTATCATCACTTATTTTATTGGTCGATAGGACAACAGACCATTTATCATTAGAAGGATCAGTGACATAAAACACTTGTTGAGCTTGCGACGCTAAAATAAAAGGCTCGTCTTTGTATCCCACCCTATTAAAATCGACAAGCAAGAATCCTGACTCATCAATCCGAACGCCATTATTATTATCGACCCACTTGCAACCAAATATGGGAACACGAAACATTGTGTAGTCTAACTCCCATATGCGCTCGATAACCCCAAAATATGATAGATTTGCATATATTGGGTTTTTGTCTTTTGCACTTGAGACATGCATCGCTTCAGCTACGAGAGTGACTCCACTATTTTGCATAGTGGTCTGATCATCTTGTTCTTTGGTATAAAATGTGTAGCCGTTAATAACATAACCAGTGTAAGAAAAGACATGTAAGCTCGGACCATTTGCTAGCCACCTCAATCTATTTGAAATTGATCCGGGGTCTATATCAAATTTTGACATTATGTGATTTTTTAACCATGTTACAAAACTTCGATTGTGCTCTCGAGTTATCCAATTTTGATTCCTATTCATGTTCAAACGAGATAACTGATCAATGTGTATTGTAACATACGGTTGAACCTCATCATCATTGTGCAGAACATACAATTGTGCCTGCTCCCATTCTGTCCTTGATATAGTCAGTAGTCTCCTTCCAGTTATCCCTTCTCCTGATAGTCTTCCCGAATGACGAGACATGGGAAGCCCTATGGATTCAACATTGGACAGATATTCAGTACAAAATTCAGCAGCCTCTTCAACAATGTATCGTTCAGCAATACAACCTTCTGGTCGACTTCTACTTTTTACGTACCCTTTTAATATTTTCATATATCGTTCTATCGGATACATCCATCTCATATAAGCTGGCCCACAAAGTTGTGTCTCCTTAACCAGATGAACAGTAAGGTGAACCATTATATCAAAAAACGATGGTGGGAAATACATTTCAAGCTCACACAAAGTAACAACAATTTCCCTCTGCAATGTCGGTAATTTCTGAGGGTCGATCACTTTACTACAAATTTCCCTGAAGAAGAAACATAATCTAGTTAAGGCTAGTCGAACTTTTTCAGGTAAAATGGAACGTATACCTATTGGTAGCAAATGCTCCATTATAATATGACAATCATGGGTCTTCAAACCTTTTAACTTGAGGTCTTTCATACAAACCAAATTTTTAATGTTCGAAGAGTATCCTTCTGGAACTTTAACTTCGTGTAGAAATTTACATAAAACAATTTTTTCCTTTCTAGATAGAGTATGAGCGGCTGGAGGTAGATATGTGCGATTTCCTTTCTTTACTGGAGCCAGTTCATTTCTTATTCCCATATCGACCAAGTCCAATCTTGCATTGACGCCATCTTTAGACTTTCCTGGAACATTGAGTAACGTACCAATAACACTTTCAAATACATTTTTTTCAATATGCATCACATCGAGGAAATGTCTTACATACAATGACTTCCAATATGGCAATTCAAAGAAAATTGACTTTTTCTTCCACCCAGTTTTCACCAGCTCTCCCGCAAAAGGTTTGCCAAATTTATTGGTCAAACCTTGTACTTTTTCAAGTATTTGATATCCAGTCGGTGCTAAAGGAGCTTTACCTTCCTCTGATTTTCCATTGAATGCATTTCTCCACCCACGATACTGATGACTATAAGGTAAAAATCTACGATGTCCAAGAAACACATTCTTCTTACAATGTTTCAACCGCATCCAATTTGTACTCTCTTCACATATAGGACATGCACACTGACCTTTAATGCTATATCCTGATAAATTACCATATGCTGGAAAATCATTAATTATGCCGAACAACATAACCCTTAAATTGAAACATTCTTTCTTATACCCATCATAAACTTCCACACCTGTCTCCCACATACTTTTTAAATTTTCGATTAGAGGAGTCAAGTATACGTCGATATCATTCCCCGGTTGTTTGGGTCCAGAAATTAACAGAGACAACATCATAAACTTACGCTTCATACATAACCATGGAGGTAGGTTATATATTACCAAAATCACAGGCCACGTGCTATGTGAGATGCTTTGAAGACCATGTGGATTCATTCCATCAGTAGAAAGTGCAAGTCTTAGATTTCTTGACTCTATCCCGAATTCAGGATACTCGTGATCAATTTTTGCCCATTGTGGGGAATCTGCAGGGTGTCGAAACATTCCATCTCTAATTCTTTCATCTGCATGCCATGTCAAGTGTTTTGAATCTTCTTCACTGCGATACATGCGCCTAAATCTTGGTATTATAGGAAAATACCACACGACTTTTGCTGGAGTAGATTCTTTCTTCTTATATCGAGAGACATTGCATTTCGGACACGCCTTAAGTAGTTCATATTCGTTTCGAAATAAAATGCAATCGTTAGGACACGCATGAATCCTTTCGTAACTCATTCCAATAGAACACAAAATCCGTTTAGCCTCGTAGGTTCGACTGGGAAGTTCATTATCATCTGGCAACATATCTTTTATGAGTGTTAATAATTCCGTAAAGCTTTTATCAGACCATCCATTACTCGCTTTTAAGTTGTACAACTTTAATATCGCTGACAGTCTTGTGAATTTAGTACAACCATTATATAATTCTTTCTCTGCATCACTCAACAAACTTTCAAACATTTTAGGACAATCTCGAAGATCTTCTTCAACTGCTTTTGCAATCTCATCAACTCGGTCCGGCTCATATGTATCTGTATCGAAGTCAGTTGAAGCATATGTCGAACTATTCTCAAAATTAATGTTTCCTTTTTTTTTTTCTCACCATGTCTTATCCAACATGTGTAGCTTTGATCAATTCCATTACATACTAGATGTCCTTCTAATTCATCTTCTCTAACACGTTTTCCAAAACAACATTTTAAACAAGGACAAACTACTCTATTTGGATCTTTTGCATTCTTCACTGCAAACTCAACAAACTCCTTCACTCCAATTTCATACTCTTTTGACAATCGATTGGCTGAAATCCATTTCCTATCCATATTATACCACCTATATAAATGCAGTAACAAAAATAATAAGCTTTCAAAACATATCAACAAGTTTCAAAAAGAAACCAATATCAACTAACAATTTCAAAACAGAACAGATCATGTGGTATGAGTTTTTGACAATTTTTGACAATTTCAAAACATAACAGATCATGTGTAAAAAATACCTTAGACAACGTAGATGGCCGCACAGTACGTAGAGGATATTAGGGTTCCCAACGTATATAATTATTTGAAAGATGTAGAGGATATGAGGGTTTCCAACGTATATAATTATTTGAAAGATGTATTTTACAGCGCTTGTGAAAAACGCGCTGTAATAGGTAGTTAAATTCAATGAAAGCGCATGTGTTTTACAGCGCTTGTGAAAAACGCGCTGTAATAGGTAGTTAAATTCAATGAAAGCGCATGTGTTTTACAGCGCTTGTGGAAAAAGCGCTGTAACTGATTCGCGAAAGCGCTTCCTTTTACAGCGCTTTTTTGACAAGCGCCGTAAAAGCCTTATAACGTGATGCGCAAACGTTATATGACCTACTACAGCGCTTGTTTTACAGCGCTTTGCATCAAAAGCGCTGTAATAGGTTCCGTTATTTTTAAAATATAATTACAACAGCGCTTGTGTTTAGCAAGCGCTGTAAAATGGGCGCTGTTAAATGTTATTTTTGGCGTAGTGGCATTGTAAAAGTAAAACACTTTATATTATTGTCTAATAGGATTTTATTTTTCCTTCACTATTTCAGTAGTTTCTTTTTCTCTTGTCTATGTTGGTTTTTTCTATATAGAAAATTTTCTATTCACATTTTTGTTTGAAGGTATAGGAATTGGATGTAACATAACAGCAATTTTCCAAAGCACGTCACCGACACACTTTTTTGTAATAAATATGACACATGTACATATATGAATGCATCATCAAAGAATATTATAGTTATATAATTTATTTTGTAATATTTTATGATTCGGATCTAGAGTTATTTAATTTTTTTGGAATATTAATGATATTTAAAATATTAAAAGATTTAGAGTTGTTTAATTTTTTTTTTTTTGGAATATTAATTATGTTCAACATATTAAAATAATAATGACATTTTGTTATTTATTATATTCAAAGTGTGGACACAAATATGGTATGAGTTTGTATACAGATATTGAAGTTACTATCAACGAGGTTACATATATTTTTTGAAACGGTGGATATTAAAAGAGTGATCATCAAATTTTATTTGAGGAAGCACTGAAAACATGTTCTTTGACGTTTATAATTCACGTTTACATCAAGGTTAGACTCTAATATGTCTCTTAAGCTGATTAGATCTGATTGGTGATCAAATCCGATTGGTTACGAGTTCAATAAAGACGAAATAAGATAAGATGGAGTTGATCTCAAGACCGGTAGATAACTAGTAATTCTTGATCTCTTTTTTAGAAAAATAAATATTTAGGCGGCTAAAATATTGGGTGACCGAACTTTTAAAGTTTTAATGGATAAATAAAAAGTATAATATTATATTGCATATATATAAGAATTATAAGTTGCAAATTTATAAATATATATAAAAATTATAAGTTGTAAATTTATTAAGGCTTAATTGCAGTTTTGACCCCCCTATTTTAGCTGAATCGCGAATGTAGTCCTCCCATTTTGTTTCTCCTCAGTTTTGGTCCCCAAAACAGAATTTTGGTCCAAAACTTGATGAAATTTCATTTTTTAAAGTCGTACTACACCATTTATGATCATAGATTTCAAGTACAATTGTTGCAAATGAGATCTTGAGACATTGTATTACTTAAATAAATGCAAAAAAAAAAATGAAATTTCATCAAATTTTGGACCAAAATTATGTTTGAGGGACCAAAACTGGAGAGAAACAAAATGGAGGGACTACTTTCGCAATTTAGCTAAAATAAGGGGCCCAAAACTGCAATTAAGCCAATAATTAAAAATTAGTTAGCATTTAACTTGGAAAATTTATTTTATTTTATAGTTATAATAGTTGTTTTTATAATATTTTTATAAATTATTCTTTAGGTTTTTGTTATAATAGACATCTGGAATATATTTGGTTTATAAAAATTTATGTATTTGGTCCAGGGTCGTATTAAAGATTTCGGATGTCATTTGCTAACATTAAAAATAGAGCTTAATAAAAAAAATACAATTGATAAAATAAATTTTATCCATATACACATATGAAATGCAACGAGGATCTACACATATCAATCTATAGAATACAATCTACATCATCTATAGAATACACTCAACATCATACATGCTATTTGATTAGATTAATTCATGTAACAAGAAAATATGCACAAATAGCATATCACCTTCACAAATAAGACTCAAACATATATCTCGACAATGATACCCAATAGTTACAATTTAGTTCATAAAAACAATTATACTCATAAAATACACCGATTATAAATTCCAAAATTACAACAACATATATCATAATATCGATATTAATTAGCATATTTATTCACATATGTCACGTCATGTCTAATCGAAATTCATCACCGATTAACATATATTAAACCACAATTATCCTATAGATATATATAATTTGTTTTCACAGCTTTATCATAATTAATAATTATTTATTTTTCAATTTTTTAACATAAATATTTTTTTTTTACAAAATTAACTATCTCTCTACATTCATTTCAATCATATGTAAAAGTTTCCTCTAAATTATACGTCGATCTAAATTTTACATTTAATTTTAGAACACTTTTCTATGCTAATCTCCACAAATATAGAGAAGATAAATAGAAATGTCTAATGGAATTAGAATAGTAATTTTTGAATTAGATAAGACAATAAAGAATATTTAATTGAATTAGAAAAGTAATTTTAGAATTGGGTACATGACATCCAAATATAAATTTATTTTTGAATCATCCACATAATTAAATATTTGCCTCTGATTTGTTCTATAAAATATATCAATTACATCAATGTTTATTGACAAAATTATAACTCAAATGCCTCGAATAAAATGAATTAAAGGTATTAGTATTTCTTAAAAAAATTGTTAGGAACTTTAGGTTTATAAACAAAATGTCTCATATATATAAATAAATATAAGTAATAGTATTTTTTTTAAATTTATTTAAAATTTTGGGATGGTTGTGACTACCTCTGTCTTAAAAAGCTCAATCATTAAGTTAGTGTTGTGAAATCAATAATATGGTAAAAAAATCTTGACTTGGGCCTGTGCTTGTCTAGTGTCCATAATTTTTTGTATGTCAATAAAAAATTTCATTTCGGAATTTAAAAAATAATTTCTTTTTAGTTTTGTGGAGAAAAAATAATAATTTCAGAATCTTGACTTGTAGCCTTTTCATTTCATATCTCTACATTAAACTCTTCTTTTTAACAATAAAAGCTTTTTCATACCTCTACATCTAATCCTCCCCACCACAAAAATTAAAACATGCCAAAATGAAAAATATCCATAATTTTTTACTTTTTGTCCACAATTTTTAGTTTACTTTCTTATTACACACTTAATTCCATCAAAATTAACATACCAAACCCAAAAGAAACCTTTTCAAAAAGAAAAGAAAGTTAAAAGAAAATAAAATGAAAAGAAAAGAAAAGCCTCAATTAATAAACTTATACCCTCATTTAATAGGTATGGTTGATGAAATACAAAGCATTACTAGTCTTCATAACCACATTCAAAACTCTGCTTCTAATTTGATCCCTAAGTGTGGTGTCCACATTCATCTCATCAAACTCATCATAGCAAGTTTGATCATTAGTGATGGCAGAACTAACCCAAGTCTTTATGTTACTAATTTGAAATTCTTTATCAGATACACCATCCAAATTTTTCATTGCATCAATTGAGTCTTGCAATTGTTCTATAGATTCCTCGAAATTGCTAGAGCAATCTTGCAAAACTTTTTCTACGGTGGTTGACAAATTAGTGTCACCACTCTTTAGATGTTTTGATATAGTTGCGGATGCATTATGAGCCGCTTTTAAGGCAACTGACAAAGCGATGTTGCACAGTTTTACTGGATCTGCTTCAATTTTTGAAGCATATCGAGATAAAGATTTGTGGCATATAGAAGGGTACGTGGTTGAATTGCATGATTTTGTTATATAGGTTGTAAATTCGGTATTCGTTTCGTTTTCATTGGTTTTGGTGGAATTTGAGAGAGTATCTGAAGTGTATTTAGAATTATCATCATATGCTAAAGTAATGCTTGAAATTGCTAGCAAGATGAAGATTGCAAATGTGAAAACATGGTTGGAAGAACTTGCAATTGTTTTGGCTCCCATGTCTTAGATCTTCTTCTATTTATGTGTGAGTTTTTGTTCTCTCTAAATGACTTTATGTTTCATGAGTTTATAGGTTTATTAAATGAATATTTTAAGGCACATCTTTCTCCATAATAGATAGTAAAAACTAAATTAGTTAAGAAAGAGAGGATGCTATGAATTGTGCTAGTGAATTTTCGGGCCTGCTTTTGACTTTCATTGAGATTCGAGAGACATTATTTTAGTTTTAAAAAATATATACATTAACTAATAAGCAAAACAAAATTATTAATATTTTTATCTCATATAAACCAATATCTCAAATACTATATCTTTTTTAAATGATATACTGCTTCCCTTCTTTATTACAAGAAAAAGGTGTAAACTTTGGTTCTTATTATGGAGAAAAAAATTATTGGTTTAGTTGTAGTTTTAATTATCTTAATTTAATAATTTTTAAATTTTGATCCTTCTATTATTAAATCAATAATTTTAATTCACAATTTTTTAATTTCTTAAATTAAACTTATTATTTTTGCATTCGGTTGATGTAGCACAATTTAAATATCTAGGCATTTATTAATTTACTAAGTTGTTACCAAATAAATTTATATTTAAATATATAAATAAATTTATAGAATAAATATTATTTAAATATTAAAAAATTGCAAAAAATATGAAGAAAAAAAAAACAATAAAATACCAGAAAAATTACATGCAAAATATCTGTAAAAAAACCCAAAAAAACTAGAAAAATTCCATAAAAACCAACTAAAAAATATAATAACTAGAAAAGTTATTTTTCAAATACTAGAAAAAAAAACCAAAAAAACTCGGTCAAAAACCCAATTAAAATAAGTAAAAACACCAAGAAAGAAAGTAGAAAAACTAGAAGAAAAAAGTAAAACATTCTATTAAAAAAAATACAAGTAAAATATAAGGAAAACCAATATGCAGCGCATAAAATGAAACAGAGGAAACACACAAAAAAACAGCAAACCAATATACACAATGGTTGAAACAACGTTTTTTCTGAGGATATAGACTATTGAAAATAGTCAAATGTATTTTTAAGTGGAACATTTAAGAACATATATATTTTATGCCTTTCAAAAATCACAACTCCATTTTATTGTAGAACCTTATCTCTATGTGAATGGTTTGTGTCTACATTGGTTCATGTTGAACAAATGATGAAGATGTTGTTGTTATTAATTAACAGGTTGCTCATGGTAAATGTCAAGGATCATGTTAGATAATATGGGTAGTGTTGAAACAATCATTAACAAAAACAAACCACCACTATTCTCTACTCACTTTTCAGTTCTTCTCTACCAACACAATGGTTGATACAATGTTGTTTCCGAGGATCTTGACTATTAAGAATAGTCAAATGTATTTTTAAGTGGAACATTTGGGAACATACATATTTTTTGCCTTTCAAAAATCACAACTCCATTTAATTGTAGAACTTCATCTCTATGTGAATGGTTTGTGTCTACATTGACTCATATTGAAAAAATGATGAATAAGTTGTTGTTATTAATTAGCGGGTCGCTCATGGTGAATGTCAAGGATCATATTGGATAATATGGGTAGTGTTGAAACAAAATACCCTAAGTGGTTTAACCGGTCAACAGGTAATGAGTTGGAAAAAAAATAAAAGTGGTCCAACAAATGAGAGTGTGTTTAACAGAAAGTGTGAGAGAGTGTATGTAACACCCCAAATTTTATAATAAAATTATTATTTTTAATTAAATATTATTGTAGATAAATAATTTGATATTATATTTATTTATTTTATAATTTCAAATATACTCTAATAATGATAGTATTTTAATGTGAGTATTTGAAAAATATAAGTATAATTATAGTGATTATTTTGAATATGAGAATCTTAATTATTAATGTATTTAAAAAAAAATTAATTACTTTATTTTATAAAATATTAGGTTTGAAATATTAGTAATATTTTAGAAATTAAATTGTGTTTAAGAATAAATAAAAAAATAAAAAAAAAATGAGAAATATGTGTTTTATGGATTAGGCCTCCATGCAAGAGTAAAATTTAATTAATTAATTAATTAATTAATAATAATAATAATAATAATAATAATAATAATAATATTAAAGAAAAAAAAAAAGAATGAGAACAAATACACGGAACGCGTTTCCTTCTTCTTCTTCGTGTAAGCACCGCCACAACCGTTCCCCTCTTTCTCTTTTTCGTCAACCTCGATCATTACGGTGGATGCCTTACAAAATTGAGACCACATTCGTGATCGTTGTGAAACGTCTTATTTCTCTTTGTCAAAAATCAAACCTCCACCTTTTGATCAAGATTCCGGGCACCATGGCTATCACCAACGAAAACCAAGACCATATTTGGACTCCACGAAACACCCTCTTTCGTTACCTATGTTCGAAATCGCCAACCGTTACATTTTAAAAAATGGGTTTCCACCATTGTCGCGGCTGTTTACTTGATGTTGTGGATTGTATCAATGTTTTACTTTGATTATTCTTGTTGTTGTGATTTGATATGATACGGTGTTTAATATTTTTTTACGTGTTCTTCTCAGTTATTTTACACTATTACATGTTTTCAAAGCTCACCCCTCGTTGTTTGTGTTTGGCGCTTGCGAGAACGCAATTATTTCAGGTTATCGATTGGGGATCCATGCTCTGAATAGGTGATATTGTGTGGGAGTAATTTTTCGTATTTTGTTGAGTTATGAACAATTTAGATTTTTGTAAATTTGATTGACCAACTGTGTTATTTTTATCGGTTATTCGGAGGTAGAAATTAATTGCATATAAGTTTAGAACTTGCTTTTATATCAAAAATATTTATTAAATAAACATCAACTATATTCGATATTAATTTTTTTTTTATTGAAAATTTTTATGCAAGCATTTTGTGTAAGTGTGAGTGTGACGTCCTGAACCTTATAGTTCTATTTAAAATTTGTATACTCTATTTTGGAACCGCTGCAAATCTCTTTTAAAACTAACGCATTTTACCTTCAATTTCAATTTGGATTTAGGGTGTCACAGTGTATAATTAACATTTCTTCTCTACCAACAAAATGGTTGAAACAATGTTGTTTTCGATGATCTTGACTATTGAGAATAGTCAAATGTATTTTTAAGTGGAACATTTGGGAACATACATATTCTATTCCTTTCAAAAATCACAACTCCATTTTAATGTATAACCTTATCTCTATGAATGGTTTTGTCTACATTGGTTCATGTTGA
This sequence comes from Cicer arietinum, assembly GCF_000331145.2. NCBI lineage: Eukaryota > Viridiplantae > Streptophyta > Magnoliopsida > Fabales > Fabaceae > Cicer > Cicer arietinum. The sequence continues at coordinate 2,314,034 of NC_021164.2, forward strand.
AAAAATGATGAAGATGTTGTTGTTATCAAATAGCAGGTCGCTCATGGTGAATGTCAAGGATCATGTTGGGTAATATGGATAGTGTTGAAATAATAATTAACAACAATAATTAACAAAAACAAACCACCACTATTCTCTATTGACTTTTCGGTTCTTCTCTACCAACACAATGGTTGAAACAATGTTGTTTTTGAAGATCTTGCTTATTGAGAATAGTCAAATGTATTTTTAAGTGGAACATTTGGAAACATACATATTCTATGCCTTTCAAAAATCACAACTCCATTTTATTGTAGAACCTTATCTCTATGTGAATGGTTCGTGTCTACATTGGCTCATGTTGAAAAATTGATGAAAATGTTGTTATTAATTAGTAGGTCGCTCAAGGTGAATGTCAAGGATCATGTTGGGTAATATGAGTAGTGTTGAAACAATACTAGTATCTCTCGACAATGTCGGAACATGGAACCTGCGAGCCGAAAACCTAGACAGGTGGTACCTAGGCCAAGAAACTTATCTGAGGATTGTCAATCCCGAAGAAAACGGCGAGACAGAAACTAGCGAACCCTCTAATGTTTTATTTTGTGGTCCTCTCCAACATTTACAAAAGTAACGAACGGCTCATGCTTTCATCGACATTGTTTTAGTCCTTTCTTTGTCCACTTAAAAATAAAATTTGTGATGTTTTTTATGAATAAATTATGTAATTTAAAATTTTATCGTAACTATATATTATTTTTGTAATTTTAATAAAAATTGAATTTTTTTTTTTTGAAATCCTTTGAGATGTCGTCATTTAGAATTTGGACTTCCTTAAGGAAGTCTCCATTCCAAATGATGACTTGTAAATTTAAAGAAAAAATGGATAGTTTAATATATAAATTTAAAAAGAAGTATTTTGGTAATATTTTTTGAAAAAATGGTTATTTAAAAAAAAAACCCTTATTTTGTTCCTAATCCGTTTAAAATTTGATGTGAAATATTTTTCGTGTAAATTGGACAACAACTTTAGAAGAAATCGAGACGAATTTTAGAGTACAAAATTAAATTCTTTAATTTTTTTGAACATGTCCCAAATCTATTTGAAATTTAAATAATATTTTGGACGAAACTTGTTTTGTCCATAAAATGTGTCCAAAGTTTATAGGCTTAGAGTTTCAAAGTGCATTGATTGCTAGAATTCATTTTATACTCCTATTTAATAGGAAGAGGAACGATATTGAAATACACTATTAAACACAAATACAAACACAAATCTTGAAAAGTTGTGTTTAATCGAGAAAATAATGATATCAACTGTGAATGTTCGTTGTTTGAATTTAAAGGTATTTTGTGTTGCCATGTGTTATTTGTGTGTACTCAAGAGAGAGTTAAAAATGTGTGAGAGAAGTATATCTTAACAAGGTGGAAGAAAAATATTAAAAAGAAACATTCATATATTAAGAGCAGTTATGGTGTAAAAGAATTGAAGCCACAAATGGAAATTGTGCAAGCATTTCTATGACATAAGTCACTTGGAGTAAAATTAACTATCCTACCTCTAATCCTAAATCCCCCACTACGTCCATCCCACCTACTAGCCAACTTCAGAAATTTGTAAATTTTTTGGCATATCTAAAACTCATTTAAACGGAGTTGTCATAATTTGAGTTCGATTTGCAATTGTCATAGATTTTAATTTGTCAAAATTAATTTGTAAATTTTTTGGCATATCTAAAACCCATTTGAATAGATTTTAAATTAATATCTACATCTCCAAATTGGTTAACCTAAACAAATTTCATTTGTATTAGTTGATCCAAAGAGAGTTAAAATAAATAATAAAATTAATTTCTTTTTAATTTTTTAAAGAAAATAGAATATATTTCATAATATCAATTAATAATAACTTTATATTTCACTAAATCACTCTACTCCATCCACTTTAATATGATGATATGAAATAATTTAACATTTCTATTAAATGCGGGTGTAAAGATATTTCATACTTTTGTATTAAACTCTAATTTTTTAATAATTAAAGTTTTTTCATACATATGCATCTAATCCTCTCCACCCACTAAAATAAAAACGGTCCAAAATAAAAATGATCCAAAACTTTTACTTTTTTTTTCATAATTTTTTGTTTACTTTCTTATTACACACTTAATTCCTTCAAAATTAATTTCTTCGTGCAATATAGGAACCCTTTGTTCCCATGTATGCTGAATTAGAAATCACATAAATTTTAATATCTAGCTCTTACCTCTTGGTAACTAGATAGTCGTATCATTGGAATTCTGATAAAAGCACCATACATTAAGCAAATATATGTCAAATTACTTTTTATGCATGGATAAAGTAAATTTTTTTTACACATATATCTATATAAAGTATGTCAAATTAATATTTATAGAGATATTTTAAAAATTAACTTTAAAAAAAATCATAAAACACTTTATTTGATAACTATTCCATCTGAAATTGATCTCAAATGTTGTGATGCAGTTCAGACATATGCTCAATAACAATTTTAATGAGTTTATTTTGTCTCTAATCTTTCTAAAATTTGATGTGAAATATTTTTCGTGTAAATTGAGGCAACAACTTTAAAAGAAATTGAAACGAATTTTAGAATACAAATTAAATTCTTAATTTTTCTTGAACCTGTCCCGAATCTATTTGAAATTTAAATAATATTTTGGACGAAACCTGTTTTGTCCATAAAATTTGTCCAAAATTTCTACTCTTTCAGTTTCAAAGTACATTGATTGCTAGAATTGATTTTATACTCCTATTTAATGTGAAATATATGTTTATGAGAAATCATATAGTTTGCATAGAACATTTAAGTTAATGTTAGGGGTATATTTGAAATAACATTTTAGTTCTATAACATTAAATAAACTAGTTGGTATTGGGGTTTTTATTTCCTTTTATATTAAGGATTACATGGAGTATATCATAAACTACTCTTCAATTAATATAAATGTATGACTTAACAATTTTAAAAACTAATTTAGTCATTCACTCATTTGTCCACAAACATAACACAAACGAAACACCAAATCTTCAATGTGGTTGTGTGGTGTCAGCTAGCACAGAGGACATTGAAGGTAACATTGATGTCTCAAATAGTGCGAAAATATATACTATATTTAAATATATTTTTGGTCATTATAATTATAATATTTTTTTGATTTTGGTCATCGTAAGTTTTTTTTGTTTCATTTATATTTCTACAAATATAATTTCATTTTAAAATATCCTTTCTATCCCAATTATATTACAAAAACTATAACGCCGTTAAACTTAAATATAATTAAAATATAATTTTTTTTAACCTAAACATAAACCCCTAATATAATTAAAGTATAATCTTTTTTAATCTAAAATTAATCTCAAATGTTTTATTCTTCTTCTCCAAAAAAACCCTAAAATTAATTCAAAATGTTTCATTCTTCTTTTCTAATAAACTACACTCTTACGTAAATTAGGGTCAGGGTTTCAAATACAATATTAGTACAAAATTGCAAATGTTTGTTTCTTCTTCACTTCAATTTTTTGTATGGATGAATGGAAAAAGTGAAATTGAAAGCTAGCATTTGAGAATTGGTTCAAAACATTGAACTGATTGTTGCGTTATCAACGAATTGAATTTGAAAAATCTTGTCAACCAATAAATCACAAAGCAAGATTGACCATGAAACGATTATTATAGAAGGCTAAAACTTAAAAAAAAATGTTGGATCAATAATTTCAAAAGAAAGTCACCGTTATTATCTTAATATCGTCACTATCTTTCATAATATAATACAAATTGCTATCTTGCAATTAACTTGTCAATGTTGATACTCTAAACTCTTCTTGTTTAATAATTAAAGTTCTTTTATACCTTTGCATCTAATTCTCCCCACCCACTAAAATCAAAACGGGCCAAAATAAAAATAATCCAACATTTTTACTTTTTTTTTTCATAATTTTTTGTCTACTTTTCTTATTACACACTTAATTCCTTCAAAATTAATTTATTCGTGCAATATAGGACCCCTTTGTTCCCATGTATGCTTAGAATTAGAAATCGCATAAATTTTAATATCTAGCTCTTACCTCTTGGTAACTAAATACTCGTACCATTGGAATTCTTATAAAAGCACCATACATCAAGCAAACATATGTCAAATTAATTTTTATGCATGGATAAAGTGAAAAAAAAATTACACATACATCTAATTAAAATATATCAAATTAATATTTATAAAAATATTTTAAAAATTAACTTTAAAAAAATCATGAAATGATTTGATTGAACGCATATGTAAAAACATGTCACTGTATACAAATTAAATTCTTCTAACTTTTTATATAAAAACTTAATCACAAACAAATCAAATTATATTCATATTATATGAACATAAATAACATACCAAACCCAAAAGAAACCTTTTCAAAACGAAAAGAAAATTAAAAGAACATAAAATAAAATAAAAAGGAAAGGAAAGAAAAGCCTCAATTAATAAACTTATAACCTCATTTAATAGTTATTGTTGATGAAATACAAAGCATTGCTAGTCTTCCTAGCCACATTCAAAACTCTGCTTCTAATTTTATCCCTAAGTGTGGAGTCCACATTCATCTCATCAAACCCATCATAGCAAGTTTGATCATTAGTGATAGCAGAACTAACCCAAGTCTTTATGTTACTAAGTTGAAATTCTTTATCAAATTTACCATCCAAATTTTTCATTGCATGAAGTGAGTCTTGCAATTGTTCTATAGAGTCCTTCAAATTGCTAAAGCAGTCTTGCACAACTTCTTCTTCGGAGTTTGACCAGTAAATGTCACCGCTTTTTAGAAGTTTTAATACGGTTGAGGATGCACTTTGAGCCGCTTTTAAAGCGACCGAGAGAGTGACGTTGCACAACTTTATCGGATCTGCTTCAATTATTGAAGCATATCGAGATAAAGATTTGTAGCATATATAAGGGTAAGTGGTTGAATTGCATGATTTTTTTATATAGGTTCTAAATTGGGGGTTGGTTTCATTATCATTGGCTTTGGTGGAATTTGAGAGGGTATTGGAAGTGTATTTAGAATTATCATCACATGCTAAAGTAATGCTTGAAATTGCTAGCAAGATGAAGATTGCAAATGTGAAAACATGGTTAGAAGAACTTGCAAATGTTTTGGCTTCCATGTCTTAGATCTTGGATCCTCTTCTATCTTTTTCTTCTTCTAATTGTGTGTGAGTTTTTGTCCTCTCTCAATGACTTTATGCTTCATGATTTTATAGGTGTATTAAATGAATATTTTAAGGCACGTCTTCCTCCATACTAGATAGTAAAAAATCAAATAGTTAAGAAAGAGAGAATGCTATGAATTGTCTTTAGTGAATTTTCAGGCCTGCATTTGACTTCCATTGAGATTCGAAAATCATTATTTTAGTTTTAAAAAATATATACATTAACTAATAAGCAAAACAAAATTATTAATATTTTTATCTCATATAAACCCATATCTCAAATACTTTATCTTTTTTAAATGATATACTACTTCCCTTCTTTATTACAAGAAAAAGGTGTAAACTTTGGTCCTTATTATGCAGAAGAAAAAAAATTATTGACTTTATTACAAGAAAAAAGTGTATGCAAGTCTTTATTATGGGAAAAAAATTATTGATTTAATTGCATTCATGATCCTTCTATTTTAATATTTTTTACATTTTGGTCCATCTACTTCTAAATACTTAATTTTGATTCCTTAATTTTTTTTAAATTTTAAAGGATTAATTACAGTTTTTGCTTCATATTCTAAAAGTCGTCAGTTTTGGTTTATCCCTCTAATTTTTTAACTAAAAAATAAAAACGTGAAATATTTTAAATTATGTGACATATGATAGGATGATTTAGAATGATTAACATCCATGAAATTAAAATAAAACACCTTAAAAACTTTGCTTTCAACTTCAGAATTTTTTTATATTTTTAATTTAATTAATGATATATGAATAATTAAAACATCTAGAATGTTCTTAATCAAAGAATTATATGTCACTTCACTAAAAATATATCAAATCCTTATTTGTTAGTTTAAAATTTTGAGCGATAGATCAAAATTGTCTATTTTTAAAATAGTGGGATCAATTATGTGAATTGATAATAATAGAGACATCAAAACTGCAATTAAGTTGATTTAAAATTAAACTTATTATTTTTGTATTTTGATGTAACAAAATTTAAATAATGTAACATTTATTAATTTAATAAATTGTTAGCATGTCAATTTATATTTAAATATTAAAAAATTCTAAAAAAATTCTAGAAAACAAATATTTGCAGAATACCAGTAAAAAAAACTAATCAAAATACAATTAAAATACCAGTATGCAACTTAGAAAATGAAACAGATGAAACTCAAAAAATCCAACAAACCAATATGCAACATAGAGAAAACTTGTATGCAACTAAATTGCAAACACAAAAACAGTGAGTTGAGAATCAAACGCATAAAAAAAAACTAGCAGATCGCGAGTTGAGGAAATAGATGACGAGAAAGAATCAAGATGAAACACAGAAAAACCAATTGAATAGTGAGTTGATGAATAGATGAATCGCGAATAGACTCGCGAGCGCAGAAGAATGATTAGAGATGAATCGAGAACAGACTCACGAACGCAGAAGAATCACGAACACTCATGAGCGCAAAAAAATGATCACTAATACAGAAGAACAATCGGAGATGACGAAAATGTTGATATTATTGTGATGTGTTTTCCCTCTTCTGTTAGGGTTTTTGGCTTTCATTTCACTGTTTCTATTTTGATTCCAATTAAATTTTTCTTTTTAAAACAAGACACGAATTTTGCTTTGAAAAATAACAAAATTAATTTTGAAAATTATTAGGTATTTCAATTAATTAATAATAGTTTTTTTCATCCGGATTCCAACTCAAAATACGCCCATAACACACTTATTTTTTCTTCTTCTTCTTTTCATCTGGATTCACAAACGGACTTTCATTAACTACACTTTTAACTCGCTTCCTTGGTTTATCTTTCATTCTCGTAATTATGTTTGACGTTGCTTTTGCTGAACTGTTCACATTAGAATCGCATGCGACTTCATCACCAACATTCTCAAAAGGGGTACTAACTCTCACCTCACCTGTTGACAAATAGTATGTTATTAACAAGTCTAATTGCATATCATAAATATTTGATTTATAAAAAAATTCAATATTCATACCATCAAATTCATGATCGGGTTCATGCATTGGTTGACGTTTACACAATTCTTCTTTCAACAATTTTACCTCACCCTCAAGAATCGAAATCTTCTCTTGGGATTGTCTATTCTCCACCACCAATCGTTGATAATCAATATAACGTATAATTTGATTTTCTTGTTCATGCAATGCTTCATTTACCATGTCAAATTCAAGTTCTTCATTTGTGCCAATTAACTCTTTAATTATCTTGCAAAGCGAAAAACAATTGAAACACACACATTATTATTAAATAATTTATACAATCAAATAATATAAATGCTTACCATGTTATTTTGAAATGCTTTTAATATTGTTTCTTCTGACACTGTAAGATTGACCAATTCAAAAATCTCGGGAAACTAAACTTAGGAACAGATGCTTCACTCAAGGACAAGTGGTTGAACCCCCAGATCTAAAACAAATATTAATATACTTAATAAATGTATTTTAATTTAAAGACAACACAAGATAGAAGATGGTGACATAAAACGATATAAAATATATACATGTAGGAAAGCTGCACAACCTGTTATGTGTGTTTGCGAATCTACCTTCCCCTCTTTCAACACAATTTCAATCCTACTTAAACTTTCAACTAAAAGATTATACACCGCTACACCCCAATTGTAGCTATGCAGAGACTCTAGATCATCAAGTATTTTAATATATCGAGTATTTACTCAATTTCCTGATTGGGGAAATAGAACTCGCCAAAGGCGAGGAGTATATAAAGTCTACAAAAATTGACTATGTTCTGACGATACATGTGAAGCAACACACCAATCATATCACAAGTTACTTCTTTTCCTCTAAACAACAACAATGTATCACATTCCTCATTTTCATATTCTTTCAAAGACTCACCTACTATTGGTAGTCCTATAGCTAAACATACGTCACTTGGAGTAAAATTAACTATCCTACCTCTAATCTTAAATCCCACACTACGACCATCCTACCTACTAGCCAACTCCGACAATAAAGCACCAGAAATTTGTAAATTTTTTGGCATATCTAAAACCCATTTGAATGGAGTTGTCATAATTTGAGTTCGATTTGCATTTGTCAAATGAAGGTTGATTTCATGCAACAAATTTGGTAAACATGCATGTCTCGCACGTATCTGAAAAGTGTGAATATATGGTTAATATTGATAAACAAATTGCAACAATCCAAATACAACTAATTTATAAATTTCGTACATTTTTTTCATTTGTCGGTGCCATGTCTTAAAGTATCAGAGCTGTAAAAAAATAAATACCAAAATATTAACATTTTAATAAAATACCTCATTTATCATACTAAATTTTTCTAAATTGAAATAAGAGACCTAAATATACTTGAATATCAAGTCAACATTTATATTAACATTCTTATTGGTAACTGTATCGGGGTACAAAGTATTGGGGTTACTGTATCGGGGTTATTGTATTAACATCAAAGAATGTATAATAATAGCAAATTATTGTATCGGAGTTCTTGAATAGCAAATTACCTTGAAGGTATATAATAATAAGCAAAAATAGAAATGAAGAAGCCAAAAATAGAAACCCTAAAAATAAAAAATCCTAAACAAAGAAGCAAAAATAGAAACCCTAAATCAATAACTAAAAAAAGAAACGAAGAAGCCAAAAATAGAAACCCTAAAAATTAAAAATCCTAAACGATAGCAATGAATGAACGGTGCAACGAGCGAGCGAACGACAACCTCTCGCGAGCGACAACGAGAAAGAAGATGGAGAAGAAGAGAATAAGATGGAGAAAGAAGAGAGAAGATGGAGAACAGAATGAAAGGGTTTGTGAGGAATGAGAATTTTTTTTTGATTAAAATGACTAAAATGTCCCTTAAGTATATATATGTCCTTAAGTATGTATATGTATACAATATATGTGTTTGTATTTGTGTTTAAATAACATTTCTCATTAATAATATAACTATATTTATTTGACATGACAATAATATTTAAATTAATAATTATTGTATCATATTAAAATGAGCCACATAAGCATAGTGGAAAAAAGATGAGTTTAATTTCAAAAAATGAAGTGTTTTCTCCACTCCGACCCAATAAACTAGTTAAGTGAAATCTACCGAATAGTTAGGTCCAAATAGCCAATTGTTAACCATTCAAACCCACATGAACAAAATAGAACATGCTGCAAAGTCATCCTAATCCAAGTTATAGAAAAATAAGCTTGACAAACAATGTATATTACAATATTTAAGAAGGAAATAGTGATTAATTTTTCTCTCATTGTGAGAAGTTTCTCTTGTAATGAGAAGTCTATTTTCATTTTCGATCAATCGACCTTTGTCTTACAATGGAATCTCTCACGATACATGAAGAAGAAGAGGAGCTTGAGGTGCAACTCTCTGGAGATGGAACTAAAGCCGTAGAAACTAAGTATTGTCTTGTAGAACGATTCATCACCGACCGTCTCATCCATGTGCACATAATGAAAGAGAGAATGGCAGAAGTTTGACACCATGTCAAAGGAGTATCAATCAAGGAAGTGGATCAAAGAGTTTTGGTATTTCAATTCTTTCACCCAAGTGACATCAAAAGAGTTATGAAACAAGGACCTTGGTCCTTTGCTGGAAAAAGTGTTGGAAAAACCTTGTCTATGTCTATAAACTTGATATCATCCTCCACGTCAAAACTCTTGTTTATGGCGATAAAAATTCTTATATTTGTTTCGAGCTTGACTATGACTCCCATTTCTCTATTGACAGAACTGGATGTAGTTAGGGCTTATTAGTTCTATGGAAATCTTCTACTCATTGTAGTATTCTCAACTACTCCTCCAACTTCATCAACATCAGTGTCCAAGATATTGTAAAGGGGATTGGCGTGCAACCTTATTTTGGGGCTATTCTCAAAGTGCACATAGAAGGAAATCATGGGACCGCACCCGCTCTCTAGCTACTTTGTTAAGCATTCCATGATGTATCATTGGCAATTGCAACGGTCTTCTATCATTTCAAGATAAAAAAATGTGGCGCAAAAAGACCTTATTAGTTTTACTCCGAGTTTAGAGAAGCTATAACTAATACAAATCTTGTAGAGATTCAACTTGAGTGTTACCAATTCAATATACAGAAAAGCTTAGGTACCCCCCATGCTATTCAAAAAGGCTTGAGAGAGCTTTTGCAACTACTTCTGGGAACTCCATTTCATATCATTCTCCCATCCTACTATAGCTCGACCCTATACCTCAAATCGTCCACCAACGCTTGGTTAGATTCGAGAATTTTTGGCTTCTTGATCCAGATTTCTTTGATTTTGCAGGTGATAATTGGACACAGTATGCATCCATGAGCATCATCTTGCAACTAATGTAGATAATTCGGAAACATTTCATGATATGAGGCTCATCTCTCTCTACAATATTCTATTAAGATCATTTCCAAGGTCCTTGTTAATATAATGAAACAAGTCATTGCAAAATGTATTTCTAAGAACCAAGCAGTTTTTGTTCCAACGTCTAGAAATTCTTCATTTCATGAAATAAAAAGCTAAAGGAGAGGATGCTTGGCTAGCTCTAAAACTTGATGTCAGTAATCCCTTTGATATAGTCAGGTGGAGCTACCTTCAAGTAGTGCTACTTAGAATGGGATTCGTAGACGTCTAGGTATCATGAATGATGCAATGTGTCTCTTTTGTAAGCTATCATGTGGTCGTCAACCACGATGGAGTTGGTCCCATAAGTCTTCAATGTGAACTCCGTCATAGGGATCCCCTTTCCCCATATCTCTACATTCTTTTCTTTGAGGGCCTTGTTGCCATGATTTGGAAGACTAAAGACTCTGGAAAATTGCATGGTGCACGTATCTGTAGAGGTAGCACTTATATCTCACAACTTTTTTTTTTATTGTTGACAGTTTCATTTTTTGTAAAGCAACTACAGATGAGTCAACGGAATTCAAGAGTACTCTTAACACCTATGAAGCTACTAGTGGCGAAGCTATCAACTACCAAAAATCAGCCATCTCATTCAACCAGAAGACACATTTCCTATTCGGAGCACAATCACCGCCAATATGATTGTAAAATATGTCATTAGCTATGGATGATACCTTGGCCTCCCATCCATCATTGGTAGACAAAAAAAAAAAAAAGATTTTCGCTTACTTGAAGTATCGTATTTTGAGGAAAATCCAATCTTGGAATGTTAAGTCCCTCCCCTGAGCCAGTAAGAAAATTTTCATCAAGTATGGTGTTCAATAAATTCCCTCCTATTGTATGGGTGCTTTCTTCTTGCCAACCACACTAGGTGAGGAAATAGAGAGTATACAAAACCGTTTTTATTGTTGCTCCAATAGAAATGGTGGAAGATGTATAAATTGGATGAGTTGGGACAAACTCACAACTAGCAAAACCCATGGTGGTCTCAATTTTAGAGATATTGAAGGCGTTAATCTAGGCATGTTGGGAAAACAAAGTTGGAAGCTCACAACAAATGCTCATTCTCTTCTCACTAGAGTCCTCAAATCCAAATATTTTTCTAAGAAAGGTTTCTTAGAATCAAATCTCAATCACAATCCAAGCTACATTTTGAGGATTATATGGAGTACCATACCTTTGTTGACACTTGGTTATCGTTGGAAAATTAGTCACAATCCTCTTGGACCAACATTCACCTCTCTACAGTGGAAGGAGAAGCTCTTGTTATCTGCCAATTTGGGTCCCAACTTTAGCGTAGCTTTTGTCCGTAGGCAAGTAAATCGGGTGGCTTATACTCTTGCTCGATCGTCTATTTTGCATATTAGTCCTCATAATTTTTTAAGACTCCTAATTGTATCAAAACACAAGGACTAAATTTCATAGTGTTAAAAACACAAGGACTAAATTTCATTTAAGTCAAATTTATTTTACTACTAAAAATTTCATTTTTGCTCATACTTATAAACGGATTTAAGGCAGATTTACAAGCATTTTGGACATAATTGAATATTTAGACAAATTTTGAACATAATGTCATTCGTTAAAAAAAACCTTGTTGAAAAATAACTAACCATCACAAATTTCGTCCCAACTTTTTTCAGATAGATTTTAGACAAACAAATTGAAAAACTATAATTTGTGTTAACTTAACATGACTTTGGACAAATTTCATATGGATAAAAAAATATATTTTTGCCCTAACGGTTACTTTGAAAATATATTTTCTCTCTCAAATATTTGTGGTTGAATGTTTTCTCACTCACTACAATTTAAAAAAAAAAAAGGAACTACTTTTTTTAAACGCACATTTCATATGCTTTAAGAATGATAACGAAATTAAAAAATTTAAATAGATTAAATAATTATGTATTTTGTCTCAAAATCATCACGGTTTTACGAACAATTTTGTACAAAAACATTTCATAATTAATACAATAAATAATAACTAATTCTATCTGAAATTCGTCTCTATTTTTTAGATGGATTTGGGAAACAACTAATAAAATAAAATTAAAATTAAATAAAATATTATTTTTCATCTGAAATCTGTCTCAAATTTAGAATTGATTTGAGATGACCATTCTCAAATTATTTAAAAACTTTATTTGATTATTATTTCATCTAAAATCGGTCTCAAATGTTGTGATGCATTTCAGACATATGTTCCAAAACAATTTTAAAGATTTTATTTTTTCTTTAATTTGTCTTAAATTTAATGTGAAATATTTTTTGTGCAAATTGATACAACAACTTCTGACGAAATTGCAATAAATTTTAGAGTAAAAAATTAAAATCTTAATTTTTCTTGAATATGTTCTAAAATCTATTTAAAATTTGAATAAGATTTTGAACGAAAATCTTTTTGTCCAAAAAATTTGTCCAAAATTTCTAATCTTATAGTTTCAAAGTGCATGCTAGAATTCATTTTATACCTTTATTTAATGTGAAATATATGTTTATCAGAAAGCATATAGTTTGTATAGAACATTTAATGTTAGTGGTATATTTGAAATAACATTTTAATTCTATAACATTAAATAAACTAGTTGGTATTTGAGATTTTTTTTTTAATTTCTTCTTATATTAAGGACTAGACAAAGTATTTCATAACATATTCTATAATTAGTCTAAGTTTTATTTTTCAACGATTCTTTAGTTCTCATTGAATAAGTCTCCATGAAATTTTGGAAGAAACGTTACCGACGCAAAAGGATGCCACCTCACCACCAAAACATAGTGTTAAAAATTGTTGGAAGTGTAAATTCTTTTAGGCCAAATTAGTCCCTCTCCTTATATTGTTTTTTAATTTCGAAATAAAATATTACATGTGTTGCATACAATAAATATTTACATGTAAGCTATTTTTTATTTTTTTACAACAATTAATATTAATTAATAATATTTAATTATTAATTCTTTTGTTGTAGATAAAGATTGAATTTGTAGTCTCTTTATCATTCTACTCCTTAATTCATCTACCTTAACCTAACTATTTTTAATGTTATGTCATAGATAATTGATAATTCATCAGGGTTGTTTGATAATTCAACTAAAATCTCGATTAAATTTTTATCAAACATAACAAAAAAAATTAATATGTCCCTTTTATATAATTGTAATTATTTTTCATATACTAAATTCACATGCATCTAAAATGTCAAAGACCAATTTAAGTCATATTACAAATATATATATATATATATATAAATTGATAATAACTATGTGAATGATATATGATCCGCCGGCATTGAAGTGGGATCTCATAAAATTTGATTCCTATAGTTACATGTCTAAGACTAATAACTAATTATAAAACTCATCAATGTATGAATTGTCTATAACCTTAATCAACGTGCAGGCAATTTTCATATAAAATAAAATAAAAAGTTATAAAATGTGGCGAATGGGAAGCTATTTCAATGAGGAGGTGACATGTGCATATATGATTTAGAACCGTCTAAATTGTAAGGATTTAGCTCTTCAAAAGAGAAAAGTTGATAATATTAAAAAATAATTAATTAATAATATAATTATATATAATTGATTATATATGTGTGATTAATATTAATAATTAATATAATTATTAATTATGAATATTATTCACTTTATTATTTAAGGTGAATTGTTTATTTTAGCAAATTGCAACATGTGCCTCTAATTATATGTCAACTCCTTTTTATTTTATTTTTTTGACTAATTTATTTTCATTGAATTATATAATAATAAATTTATTTAAAATCAAAATCACCTTACAATTGTTAGTATTTGTTGTATCAACCTGCTTGAGATCAGTTTCACCATTGTGATATTTTTTTACGTGGGTTTACGAATTAATTCCTTATTTCTCAAAAAAAATGGAAATGTTTTGTAAAAAAAATGGAAACGTTTATTTCATAGTTCTCTTTTGGTATAAAAGTTATATAGAGGTACACACATTTTCAAAGTTTGATAACATTAATGCACATTTTTGCACTAAAACAATATTTCTAGAAATTAATAAAAAATCTTTTTATAAAATAAAAAATCGTTTTTATTATAACTTACAAATACAAAAGAATATTTTATTTTTTTTAAATTAATTTTTAAATTATTAAATATCACAATTACTTTTTTTTTAATAATCCATAACATACGGGTCGATTGACTCTTTTTTTATATAGAAATTGCCAAACAATATCATCATCATCAATTATATAAAAATGAGACCAACAAATTTAAATACATGAACTTGTTGACAGTTGACACATGAATATATGTTTTATTAAAACAAAGTGATATAATTTTTGGTCAAAATCCCACACATATTCCATCTTTTGCTTAATATCCAAACTAAAAGCACATGGGTTACGTACCTTAAAATTTCACCTATGCTTAAACAAAACGCATACAAAAGCCTACCAGGTGAAAATGTTAACTATGTTCGAAGGATAGTACCCTTGAAAAGGTCTTCTAGATAAAAGGATAATATATACAATTTTCTTTAGTAACTTTATGCATGCATATGAAATAAGCACACAACTTAAGCCAACTCAACATTCTCATCAACATATTAATTTAATTGTGTGTATAGTCATAGCCACAATTAATGCATTAATAAGTAAGCTTAAGAATGTTGCTATGTGAAGCTACATTAGGACACTTGTTTTTCTTTCAATAACAAGTAATTAGGCTTCAATTTTCTGATTTTTCTAGTAATACCATTTTTTTCTACTAGATAAGATTTTATTCCTTATTCAATTAATTTTTCATTGCATTTAATGATTGTACTCAAATAGTAAATTAACTAAAGTTTAAAGTGAATCGTCTACGAGAACTAGTTCGAATTCAAACTTGAGTAATCATTTGTCAAGTTTTATTTATCTCTTAATCAGAACTTCGAATTACTAGAGTTCTTTCTCGTAAAATTCAAATTCTAATTTAAACGTTCATTATTAGATTTTATTTGCTTATCGGCGGAAGATTATATATTATATATTATAGCTCGTACCCCAATGAACAAAATAGTTTAGGGAAAAATAAGTGTTTCTTGCAATTGCATTCATAGTTTGTATCTATGTCATTCTTCATTATCACTTTCAATGCATTCCACACGTTTTTAACATTCACACTCTACCTATACAACAAATATGTATATATATGCATATATAGCTTTACATAAATCAAAACCAAAATCAAGTCAACCAAAGCATCAACATTCACATACATACAAATTTGTTATATGCAACAAAAACTTACATTTCTAAACTCATCAATTATTCTACACACTATATAGAATTATGGCAATCTTTGAAAAAACATTTTTCATACTCTTATTATTATCTTCAATTTTCTCAATAGTTTCATCAAGAAAAGGACCTTCATCAAGCAACATAGATTGGTGGTGCAACCAAACACCACATCCAAAGCCATGCAAACACTACACAACTCAAATGAACAATCATTTCAAAATCAAACACAAAAGTGAATTCAGGGGAATGCTTGTTCAATTAGCCTTAAAACAAGCTCTTATCATGCAAAAAGAATCACAAAATTCTCAACAAAATTCATCGGTACATCAAACCGTTCACGACGATTGTTTGAAATTGTTTCGAAACACAATCTTTCATCTTAACCGTACATTTGAAGGTTTAAACAATGCAAGCAAAAATTGTTCACCAGATGATGCACAAACATGGCTCACAACATCTCTCACAAATATTGAGACATGTAAAAATGGAGCTTTTGAACTCAATGCTAAAGATTTCAATTTCATTGTGCAAACCAATGTCATTGAGATGATAAGGAATAGCTTAGCCATCAACATGTATTTTATGAAACACAACAGAGGTAATAATTTAATTAGAGTTTTTATAAATAAAGATAAAAATAATTTTGATATAAAATAATTTAGAATAACTTTTTAGAAAACACAAGTCATTTTGTGTTTATTTAAAATTATAAAAACATATTTTTTTATTTTTGTCTCTTATACTAGGAATGATTTATTCTTTTATAAAAACTAACATTTTCAACATATAAAATCAATTTTTTAACAAAAATATTTTTGAATAAAAAAAAAATTTACACAAACATAATTAAAACATTTTAAAAATATAATTTTTGTCTGCGACCTTCAATGTTAGTAAATAATATATATTATTAATATTTTAATGATGATGAAATAATCTTTAACAAACGCACTCATTATCACGTATTGCAGAAACAAAAGAAGGTTTTTATCCAAATTGGTTTTCTAGACATGAGAGGAAGTTGTTGAATGCTAATTCAATAGTTAAAGCAAATCTTGTGGTGGCAAAAGATGGTTCTGGAAATTTTAAGACAGTGCAAGCTGCTTTGGATGCTTCTGCTAAGAGAAAATATAAGACAAGGTTTGTGATACATATAAAGAAAGGAGTTTATAGAGAAAATATTGAGGTTGCTGTTCATAATGATAACATTATGTTGGTCGGTGATGGCATGCAAAATACTATAATAACAAGTTCTAGAAGTGTTCAAGGAGGTTATACTACTTATAGTTCTGCTACAGCTGGTGAGTTATATTCTATATCCTTTCTCTCTTCATTTTTTTTTCTTCATAAATACTAGAAAAAGTTGAGTTATTGATAGAAAAAGTTAAGTTATTGACGAAAGTCAAAGACAAAAAATAAAATTAGTCTTTTGAATTGAATCTTTAATATATATTATAAAATTAGAAATTGAGTCTTTAATGAGTTACTATATACAATCACTTTTATTATTTTAACTTATTATCAATATTTGCATTTTATTATCGAAGTGTATTTAATGCACGTATTAGTATTTCATATCTTCTTACTTCTAAATTATTACTTTTGAATCATTTTATTTTAGGAATTGATGGGCTTCACTTTATTGCACGTGACATTACCTTCCAAAATACCGCAGGCCCCCAAAAGGGTCAAGCCGTGGCGCTTCGATCCGCCTCGGACCTCTCCGTCTTCTATAGGTGTGCCATATCCGGTTACCAAGATACTCTCATGGCTCACGCACAACGTCAATTTTATAGACAATGTTATATCTATGGCACCGTAGATTTCATCTTTGGAAACGCCGCAGTGGTTTTCCAAAATTGTAACATTTTTGTTAGAAAGCCTTTAGACGGCCAAGCCAATATGATCACGGCCCAAGGTCGTGGCGATCCGTTCCAAAACACGGGAATTTCATTTCACAATTGTAAAATTAGGGCTGCTTCAGATCTAAAGCCCGTTATCGACAAGTACAATACCTTCTTGGGCCGGCCTTGGCAACAATACTCAAGAGTGGTGGTAATGAAAACTTTCATGGACACTTTAGTAAGCCCATTGGGTTGGTCTCCATGGGGTGATACTGATTTTGCTCAAGATACATTGTATTATGGAGAGTATGAAAACTATGGGCCTGGTTCATCTACAGCCCATAGAGTGAAATGGCCTGGTTATCATGTGATAACAAGCCCAAATGAAGCCTCGAAGTTTACGGTTACTGGACTCCTTGCAGGCCCAACATGGTTGGCTACCACTACTGTGCCATTTACTTCTGGTCTTTGATTTTATTATTACTTCAATTATTATACTTGATTATTTGTAATTAAATTCATTGTAATTCGTGTGTAAAAACATGTTCAATATTCTTTTGTACCTCCAAGAGATATTATTAAGGCTTATTGTTCATATTCATATAAACAAAATCCAGGTATTTTGATGCTGGTTCCTCTAGACCCCCTCCAATCATACAATTGCCTCAAAAGATAGAAAACTTTACAAAACTACGATTTTCATGTTCTAGCATACAAAGTGCTTCTTTTCAAAACATGGACTACTCCACAAATATACCTCATCAAATCTACACAGCACCTCAAAACACTAATGAGAAACATCAAAACGTTTCTCCACCAACTTCGTCATTTTTTTCTGTAATAACTGAAAATGTTATTAAGAAATTGTATATATATATTTCAAAATGAATTTAATTTTCTTTCATTATCCATGTAAAATGTTTAACACTATTAACATTGCAAATATGACTTACGAGTAAGAATAATAAAACATGTCAAATAATAATAATAATAATAATAATAATAATAATAAATGACTTTAGCATTGTCATCTTTAATAATTTAAAGACACGTTTAAAAATTTAAGACAGGTATTTCAAAAATCTAAATTTTGTCGTATTTATAAACATATCGTAGTCTTGTGCTTTATTCATATATTCATTCTTTTTATTTTTTAAAAAGTTAAATTTATAAGCAATACAGAAACCATTCAATGTTGAAAAAACAAAAAGAGGGAATTCCAATTTCAATAAGTACATGATTGAAAGACATTATAATCTAAGAAGCTCAATTCTATAACCATGTAATAAGAATAACCAAATCCAAGTAGCCTTAATCACATTTTGTTGAATAACATATAAACAACCAGAAAAATGTGTTACAAATTGTATGACATAACTAAAAAAAATCAAAACCATATGTTTGCTTCCTTTAGACCAAGAAATTACTAATCACACTTCTTGGTAGTCCTAAAAAAAATGCCACTTGAAGCTTAGTTAGACGCGAAAAATAACAACAATAAGTCCCATGATCAATGCTAAGAGGTAGCTGCATCCTGAAGTAGAAGCCGCCGCAGAAGTCGATGCATGTGGATGCCACCTGCAGGTGTAAAGAAAGACAGTTTAACAAAAGAGAAGACAAAGAAAGGACTAAAACAATGTCGATGAAAGCATGAGCCGTTCGTTACTTTTGTAAATGTTGGAGAGGACCACAAAATAAAACATTAGAGGGTTCGCTAGTTTCTGTCTCGCCGTTTTCTTCGGGATTGACAATCCTCAGATAAGTTTCTTGGCCTAGGTACCACCTGTCTAGGTTTTCGGCTCGCAGGTTCCATGTTCCGACATTGTCGAGAGATACTAGTATTGTTTCAACACTACTCATATTACCCAACATGATCCTTGACATAAAAAAAAATTATTTCAATTTTTATTGAAATAACAAAAGTAATATATATATATAATTAATATAATTCATAAAAATAGATAAATAGAAATTTTAAATTACGATAAAATTTTAGAAAGTTCAAGTTCGAAATGCCGATTTCCTAAAGTTTTTTTTTAAAAAAAAAATTATTTCAATTTTTATTGAAATAACAAAAGTAATATATATATATAATTAATATAATTCATAAAAATACATAATTATAAATTTTAAATTACGATAAAATTTTAAGTTACGATAAAATTTTAAATTACATAATTTATTCATAAAAAACATCACAAATTTTATTTTTAAGTGGACAAAGAAAGGACTAAAACAATGTCGATGAAAGCATGAGCCGTTCGTTACTTTTGTAAATGTTGGAGAGGACCACAAAATAAAACATTAGAGGGTTCGCTAGTTTCTGTCTCGCCGTTTTCTTCGGGATTGACAATCCTCAGATAAGTTTCTTGGCCTAGGTACCACCTGTCTAGGTTTTCGGCTCGCAGGTTCCATGTTCCGACATTGTCGAGAGATACTAGTATTGCAGTCCATGCTCCAGGAAAAACCTAAAAATATACAAAGAATATAATTGCAACAACAATGAACATGTCACTCTCGTCCTTAAGATGTCAGATCAGTAGTGAGAGTTTGACCTTGTAACCTTGAGGGCCATAAACAAATTCCCTCGGAGACAATTGTCAATAAAACATAAATCAACGCATACAACTATCCATGCCTAATAAAAGCTGTGTAAAGCGAACAATTCTTATCGAACGCGCGCACCTGAGTTGTGCTGCGAGAAATCGCATCCCACTTGTTGTAATTGCCTCTAGAATTTTCTGACCATTCACCATAGTCCATCCTAATACCAAGAAATCAATTTTTGAATTGTGATCACTAAACAATAAACAATACTGTAACACAAGAAAAAACAAGTGGATTCTTACCCGACGACGAAAAACGAATAGCCGTCCAGATGAAAATTTTGAACTGTAGTGTCATTGTTTTGCAACACAATCTCAATGAATCCTTTATATGTAGCATTAATCATTGATCTGTCAATGACTGGTGTTCTGTTCATCGGCTTACTAGGAAAATCGAGCTTATAGATTCCTCTTAGATCGTGTTTGTCGGCAAGCCTGAATGGAACGTCGGGTTTACGGAATGAGATTCCGTTAATGGTAGCTCGTTTAGTGCCATTGATTGTTACTGGTGGCGTAACCTTTAGGATATAAGTGTCAGTTATATTGATGGTGCCATATCGAAAGGATCCTTGAGGGTTAGGACGAGCTCCACTGGCAGATGTGTTTAGCCTGCTCAACAACATTATAGAGAAATCAATACATAATAGTAGTGTTATCAATCACATATTGCAGAAAATAACAATTTGTTCAAATTCTGCTACTTTATTGCCGCTATATGACAACACTGAGATAAATAGCCGATCACAAAATAATAACAATTTGTTTAAATTCTGCTATGCTATAACTGCTACGTGAGAACATTACATACTAGTCAACAAGTTCGTGAAATCATCAAGAACAAAAATTCAGAAACCAAATAGCTAAGGCTTTAATCATTTAAGATATTGGAACTAAAATACGATAACTGACTCTTTACATATGCCAGTGAAATTCTTTTTCACTATTACGTGTTAGTTGAACCTCACAAGGGGAGTTGTTATTACCGATGACACACTGACAAAAACACGAACATAAAACACAATACTGACATGTAAACCATGTACATCAATGTCAGCTTGGTGTCATACACCGACATGTGTTGAGCACTGGACACACCTTTAATCTGAAGTGTCAATGCTACATAAGTTATCCCTCAACTCTTGTACTAGCAAGGTAGTATCCACGATAGCTGATATATTAAACTCACCGAATATTGCAAAAAAAGTTTGACTACGTTTCTTGAAAATACACTTAATTTAGATTCAATAACATATAACAAAATGAAATATGCTACCTTTTATATGGTGGACAAATCAAAGAAACGGTACTTAGAGAATAATGCAACATTGAACAGTAAATGTAATCCATGTCATAATCCTCTATGATGTCAGATTCTAAAAAACAAACCTGACACTTCTTGCTTGGTACACCGACGCCCCCTTGTTATAAAAATCATCTGGTGGAGGTGGAAGAGGACCACTTACTGAACCCTTGGAATTTGAATAGTGCAAAACTGCAACACCTGTAACCTTCTGCCACAACGATTCATTCACAAACCTAGCACTAGCAACGATGTAGTAGTCTGTACTCGCGTTCTGGTCGGTCGAGAGCAGAAAAGAGTAAGACTGGCCAGCATGGATATCAAAGTTGGTGAAATTTGTTTGAATTGCATAGAACCCTTCTGTTTCTACAAGAATTAGATTGTGATTTTGAATTCGAAAGTTCAAACTAGTTGAAATCCCCACATTGTTTACACGAATTCGGTAAGTCTTTCCTGCAAAATATATTTGTATTTCCAGTTAGAATTCAAATTTTTCAGTGTTGTCAAATAGCAGCTACAAAGTACTGTTCTGTAATTCGCTAATTAGTACAAAGTATTGTTAATTTGAATAAACCGCAATTTTCTGTGATTGACAGCACTAGGTATCACACTTCAAAATCATCAAAAAACTTAGCAAAACAATACATTTCATGTTATAACAGAAAGCAATTAGAGCCGAAAAATTTAGATATGGTTCTTTGTGGTAGTCAAAACAAATTATTTTTTGCTCTTTATAAAAGGCGGTGGCGATAACGATACCTGGTTCAACGGTAATTGTTTCAAAAGCTATGCCACTTGGTACAAGAGTATTATTGTACTGATAAGGTCCCTTCCCATTGATAAGAACACCATCTGGTATACCAAGGTCTTTTCCAGCATCAAGTGTTGCTCTTAGCGCCTATATATTTAACAAACATGCATGAACAATAGTAATCAAAATCAATAACAACATAAGAAGCACTTACACAAACACAGACACTAATGGAATAAGTAAATTTCACCACATGTTTTGGTGTTGTATCAGTAACAAAAACTGACATGTCTCAACAAAGTGTCTTCCATCTGAAGTGTTGGTGATGCATAGATAACAACTCATTCCATCGGCAATCACTAATATTGTAAAACGAAAGATTAACAAAATTCACGATTACTAACCGTGTGATTCTTAATAAACCAATCACCGATCATGATGGAAATTTCTCCGTCCGGTTGAGCAAAAGGAATTGATATCACCTCTCTATTGTTGATAACTAAGGGACCAAATCCACCAGCAGCTCTTTGGAAATTAGTTGAAGGGAAGTAAAAGAAACTCCCTATTTGATCCTTCACTTGAAACTGATAAGTCCAATTCCATTTAGAAGGAATAGGACAATTTGTTCCAAGAACTCCATCTTGCCACGAATTTCGCCGCATTTGAACACCAGGCCTGACACAAAAACCATTTCTCTCAAATTTGTTAGAATGTTGCAAGCAATGAAGCTAGTATACTGACACAGACACCAGACATCACAGTGACAGAACAACACTGGTAATAATTAGAGAAAATGAATTAATTAAATGTAATTAGTGTCGTGTTGGTGTCAGACACGGAAAGTCTCCGACACCAGAACACATCGTCAATGTGCTAGTCCTACTTAGGATTTATGAACAATGGAATGATAAGTAAAACATTGCCATGTAACAGTGAAAAACAAACCATGTAATGAGAAGATCTTCATCCAATTCATTGAACACATTGACAGATAAATGGTTATTGGTTGTAACATTGAGGAGTGGTCCTGGAAATTTTCCATTGATACCTATAACCTGCAATCAAATTTTAGACAAATTATTATCTAAATCAACAATACAAATCTTGAAACCTTCAAACCTATGATCACAATAATTATTATTTTTAAATCAATTAAGAAGAAAATTTAGCTTCACTAAAAAGAATTAGGGCACATTCAACTACAAACAAAAATTATAAATAAATAAAAAAACATATTAAAAATAATACTAATCTCCATTGATATCAAATACAGGACATAGTTTAACACAACTTGGAGATTCAATATCAAACTTTGATAGAGTGAAGCATCAAAATTGAAAAAGTTAATAACTCTTCAAATCTACACTTTTCAAAAATATATTAGAAAGGGACTGTTGCATAGAAACCAAAACAAAAATTGGAAATAGATAAATATATAAAAATCAACATAAAAAATTGACTATAAAGTTAGAAAATTGGACCCATTTTCAACCTTAAAAATAAACCATTTCCAAATACTGGTTTCAAAAAAAAACCTCAACATTCAAGAAACGCCAACAACAAAAATTGATCACAGAACACAAATTATATAAAAAAAAAAAATCATCACTGCATGCTATGATTTAACGATCAATAAAACAAAACAGAAGAAAACAATCAAAGAACAGTTTTATAAAATAAAAAAACAAAACTCATTTACATGTTTTTGAGCAAAAAATAATAAAGTGACACAAAAAACAACACTTTTTAGAAAAACAAAAACATTACAATAAAAAAAGGACTCATTTTTATGATTGTGAACAAAAACATGAAACGACCCAGATGAAAAAACAAGCTTGAAACGACGAAAAAAAACGAGAAAATCAAAGAACGTACCTTTTGAGGAACACCCAGAGGAGAAACGGTTATATAAGAAACGTGAAGTTCATTGGTAACAGTTGGGTCACCACAAAAGCAGAGGGACGAAAACAGAGCAATGTTGAGGAAGAAAAAACAGAGAGGAAACAGAGAGAATCCAAAGAGACCCATTGTTGAAAGTGTGAAGGTTAGTGCGAAGGTTTTGGTTTTGTTTTTTTGGGTATTTACAGAAAAAGATTAAGAGAAGAGAGAGAGAGAGAGGAGAGAGAAAGAAGAGAAAAACGGCTATTTGTATTTCCAAAACAGTGCTTTGGTAACCTTATTCAATGATATTCTATTGGTTGAAAATTCTTTAATCAATTATAACCAAAAATATTTTTTAATTAAATAAAATTACAGTTATTAAAAAATAATTTATCTTATTTAATTTTTTGAAATTTAACTTAAATTACAGTTTTAATTTCACTATTTTAGTTTGATTACGAATATAATTTTTTTATTTTATTTTTTTTATTTTAGTCTTCAAAAAAATTTTAATCTAAAATTAAATAAAATATTATTTTTTACCTTTATTTAAACTATAATATACTTCAATAATTTTGTTTAAGAACCAAAACTACTATTAAATTTAAAATTTGTCACAATATTTTTTATTTCTTAAATTGTCCTTTCTTTTTAAGTCTTTGAAAACAAAAAGAACAAATAGAGTCGCTTAAAAATAAAAATATACCTCTTAAATGCATTTTTTGGTATGGGAATTGTAACATTTATTTGTGGAAAAAGTAAATTTAATAAATACCGTAAGAATGTTTTTGAAACTACATAATTAAAAAGAGTTAAAATTGATTTTTTTTTTTTTATTTGTATACATGATCATTAAAATACATTAATGTTGATACGATAATCTTGTAAAATTGTCATTTTTTTATCTTTATTTAATATTTGTAAAATATCAATTTGATAATTATCAAGGAATGGAATGAATACTTGTTTACACAGAAAAATAAAAACATACTATTATTTGTATACAGTTGTTTTTTACCCAAATTGATGTTGGTAGAATAAATCTGTTTGTTTCAATTACCAAAAATATATGATTGTGCAGATTATTTTATAGATTTAACTCAGTTTCACAAATTAAAAATATATATTCAAAAGAATAAAATAATATTTTAAATTTGTAATATTATTCTTATTAAATTCTAGTATTTCGTATTAAATATTGTCAAAATAGAGTATAATAACTTAAAAGTAATCTAGATTATATTCATTTAAGGTAGAATTAAACAAAGCTAATGTCATATTAATAAGAAACAATTTTATCTCTTGAATGACACTTAATTTGTCTCTTATACGGCTTCTCTATAATTATTGTATGTGAATTTTGAGTTAAGCCATTTAAAAACAAACAAACAAAAAAGAGACACTTAATATATAATAAAAGTTTATAATAATGGTAGAAAAAAAATTTTAACTTTATTTTAGCATTAAAAAAAAAATCAGATTATATAATATTTTTGGTCAAAAAAATAAATATGTATTAATGTTTCTTTTATCTTGTAAAGTTTACACAAGTTGTTACCATAAAAAAATTTACACAAGTTAATTCTAAAACCTTTATTGACCTTTTTTTAGTTAGCTAATGAAATACAATAGTTATGTATTGTTATCGACCAAAAAAGAAAAAGTAATTATGTATTATCTCGACAAAGATTATTAATTAGTGGAGTAAGGAACATGAATGAAATTAAAATAAAAATTCGGAGTTAAAACCTTAAAAATTAGTATAACCACTAACTTAATAATATTTGTTTAATGAAAAGTAGATATTAGAATATTATAAATAATTTAATATTTTATTTATTGTAATATTAATTTTTTTAAAATATTTACAAATATATTTATATTGTAGTATATGATTGAATATTTGTGTAAATATGTTTACACTGTTTGTGAATAATAATATATTAATACTAATAATAATATATCTTTTATTTTACATAAAAATCTCTTAAACAATCATTTTTATAGTATTATTTTATCTGAAAATCATATGTTTTTATGTTAAACATTCTAATAATTATCTTATTTCAGAATTTTTTTTTTATTTACAAAAATGATGTAAAAATAACAGATTTTTTTTCTACTTCTACTGCTAACTTGTGGTACAAGAAAGGCAGAATTTTATCATGATTATATGAAATGGATTCCCAATTTAAAATCTTTGATTATTTTTCAGGTCAAAACAAAATTCCTTCTTCAAATAGACTGATGGAATTATTTTTCTATGTTTAGCGAAATTGCATTTATTTATTCATTTGCAATCCTTATTCGATTTTAACAAACAAGGAAAGAATCATTCAAATCTTTTCTTGTTTTGGAAAAATCATTCAAATCTTTTAATATAAAAAATAATCTTTTTAACCATAAAAAATCATTTTTTCTCCTCATAATCAGTTTTCTAAAAATGTCAAAAAAAGATTTATTTGTTTTCCTTCCAATTTCAGTCACTCCACAGTTCACATCGATTTTTATATTGGTATTCTTTTTGTAAGATATAGTAGTATTACTCATAGTAGGTGGTAGATAGAAAAAGTGAATTTTCTAATAGTCATAAATATCGATCAGCTTTATAAATGCTTGAAAAGTATTAATATGAATTTAATATTGAATATAAATTAAATAATAATAATTTCAATATATGTACTAACAATTTAAAGTTTTTTTTCGAATACATTAAATCAAATCACGTCAAGAACTTTTGTAACTTATTTTTTTAAATATATTTATAAATCTTACATCGATTAATTTGATTGTTTATATATGTATAGATAGTTGTTGTTTTTTTAATTAAATATATTGATAGTTGATCGATTTTAAATACTTAAATTTTTTTATAATTATTTCCATATATATTTTATTCAAGATAAAGTATATTTATTTTTTTTCATAAACTCCTTTTATTATGGTAATTTTATTTAAGACGTGTACAACATTAAATACAGATATCTCTTATAACTAATATTTTAGGTTATGGAAACTAATCATATATATTAGAATCGATAATACGCATTTAAGTGTTTGATTCTTATATTTTCTTCTATTAAATTTCTTTTATTTTTGCTTTTCTATAAATAAAATAAAATTTATAATATTTTCTTCTATTAAATTTCTTATATTTTCTTCTACTAAATTTCTCTTATATTTTATTTTTTAAAATTTCTTTTAAATCATATATAATAGAATCGATAATGCAATTTATAATATTTACAGAAAATAAAATGAGACGATTTAATCATTTAACTAATATTCACTAGCAAATGATCTTTTAAATAATGACGTGAATCGTCAAGTTACTTATGCGACACCCTTTGTCCAATAACACATAATTAACTTTGAAAATTATAAAAACTTTCAAAGTTTAAAATATTTTATAATCTAAAATGTTAATTTACAAAAGACTTCATTCAATGCAACGTTTAAGTCGATAATTAAAACTTTACAAATAGTTATGAACAATGGTGAGTTTGAAAAAAATTGTATATGCCACAATAAAATTAAATACATTGAATTTATTTATTTATTTATACAAAACTACTTATTTTAAAAAATTACATAATTAATATGATATTATAACTATTTTGACACTTCAAGTCATTTAGAGATGACAATTAAATTCAGATTTAATTGGTATCTGCAAAAAAAAACCACAACGAGTAAGGTAAATATCCGTATAATGGGTACGGGGACAGGTAATTATCCGCAAAATTAAGCGGGTATGAGTGCAGGTACGAGTACTATAGTACTCACCCCGCCTCACACCTGCATTTATATAAATATATTATTTATTATATTAATATTTTGTTTAATTAATTATTTTCTTTTATGTTTTAACATCTATTAATATCATTAGACCACTATAATATTTATAATTGAAAGATAAACGTTTGCAAACTTTTTAAGAATTTGATTATGATAAATAGATAAATAATTGTGACTTTATAACTAAGAGTTATGTCTTATTAATCGTGACTTTATAATTATATTTGCATCTTCCTATCAATTGTTTTTAAAAATCTCAAATAATATTGTCATAGGACTTGCAACTTAATAAAATATTATTATGGATATTTGAATATGTATTTTAACGAGTATTCATTTGAAATGTTTTGAGTTATAAATTTTTTTGGTTTATAATGCTTTATGATTAGATTTAAGAAATTTGAATAATTTTTAAATTTAATCACAACAATATCATTTATTTATAGATCTATTTTAGTTAAAGCGTCAGTAATTGATATGGGTATGAGCACTTAGGTACCCAGAGGGTAAGGGTACGAGTATTAAAGTTGATACCCAAGAAGTTACGAGCACGAATATGAGTAGTTTTCTAAACCGCGAGTATAGAAACGAGTATTATAGTACCATACCCAAACCCTACCCATTGTCATCCCTAAAGTCATTCATGTATCATTTGATTTTGAAAATACTCTTTAATAATTCATTAATTAAGCCAACTTAACTAATTGATTATGGGCTCAAGAAAGGAAGACAAATATTAAAAATCGGTAAATAAACTACAAGACTTTCAAATAGATATACCAATGTTAAAAAACATTTTTAAACTATATTTCCTTAGCACCCAATCAAAAAGAACTAGAAGTATGAAAATTATTTAAAAAAAATAGGCTTAATTGCAGTTTTGGTCCCCCTATTTTAGCTGAATCGCGAAAGTAGTCCTCCCATTTTGTTTCTCTCCAGTTCTGGTCCCCCAAACAGAATTTTGGTCAAAAACTTAATGAAATTTCATTTTTTAAAGTCGTACTACACCATTTATAATCATAGATTACAGGTACAATTGTTCCAAATGAGATTTTGAGGCATAATGTGACTTAAATAAATGCAAAAAAAATGAAATTTCATCAAGTTTTGGACCAAAATTCGGTTTGAGGGACCAAAACTGGGGAGAAACAAAATGGGGGGACTACTTTTGCAAATCGGCTAAAATAGAGAAACCAAAACTGCAATTAAGCCAAAAAAATAAAAAAACATTGCTTATCCACGAGAAAGCGAAGGAAAAGAGAATATTCAGTATAGCAAATAGAGGGCAGAGACTCTTAATTTGTAAGTATGCATTCGTATAAATTTGAACATTTTAATGGTGATCTCGTTATTAAAATGAATTGGATTTAATGGTAAGATTACCAACATAATTCATTTGTGCTGAATTCCAACATGAGAAAATTCAAGTCTCTTTAGGGGAGTTAAGGATCCTTCTACTAATCACTATGTTTTGCCACTATCCCAGAAGAACTAGAGTCCGTAGGAGTAGGGGGTCGATCAATTCTTAATGCAAGGTCTAGATCCATGCAGCCAAGAACAATCAGAATGTTCTCTTTCCATTCCTTAAAATTTGTCCCATCAAGGACAGGAATATAGCTCAAATTTGCAGATATGGAAGCAATAGATGCTGAAAATTAAATAAAGAACGAAACTTAGAAACCCACATTATATGAAAATAAATAAATAAATAAATAAATACATATGTTCAAATCATGGAATTTAACCCATCTCAAGATACCCAGTGCACCATTGATGTCAAGTCTTTGGACAGTAACACCAACTGCTAGTGGTACTCTTGTTGCAACGATCAAATATTGACAATAAGACATGTCAAACAATAAACCTTCCTTTGAGCCGATTTACTGCTCACATGTATACCAAATAATTGTCACACATTTATCATCGCAGGTGTACATGTAATTCTGCCAAATATTAACCTTCCTTTGAGCCGGTCAATACCCGCATGAATAAACATATACACAACCATTTGACACTCTTCACGAACAATTTAGACAAGAGAGGTCACTTTGGCGACGTCAAGTTTCAATTAACTCATTCAAAAATGTCAAACTTGACTTGAACATATATTTATTATATCCAAATAAAACAATATTTAAAAAAAAAGTATTGTTCAATCATATAAACTTTATTTCATTAGTATTTCATAATTATTGTTTTATCAAAATAAATCTTACAGTTAAACGTTGAATGTTACAGTTAAGTGTTACCCATAAATCTTACAGTTAAACGTTGAATGTTTAACTCAAAATAAACTCAATGATTTATCTCAGGTAAGTGTTTAAATCTAGTGTCAACGAATATTCTTATTTTTAATTTTTAATAAAGATCAAAATTAAAAGTGTCTTATTTTCAATTTATTTAGTCTATTTTTATTTTATATTTGTATTGTTGTACACAAAACGACATAATTTTGTCATGTTTTTAAGAAATAGATCTCCAAATTTAAATTCTTTGATTATTTTTTAGGTCAAAACAAAAATCTTTATTCATTTTGATTGTTGGATTCTTTGTGTGTTGAGAAAAAATGCATTTATTTACTTATGACCTTAATTGTCATCTACTAATACTATAAACAGTTTTGTAGTTCATCACAACTATTTATAGACATGATTTTAGAAGTAATCATGATAAAAGTTAAAATATTTTTTAATGATTTTAAAGATTGTGATTAATTAATAGTGTAAAATAAATTTATCCTAATAATATACAAATTAATTATTTATTTCCAAACCTTATTCGATTTTAACAAACAACAAATGAGTCATTCAAATATTTCATTGCAAAAAATAACTAATTTACAAAGTTTTCATTCCTTGGTCACAACATATCGAGGCTTCCAAAAATGTCACAAAGGATCTCTATGGCTTCCTTCCAATTTTAGTCACTCTACATTGATATTAATGTTGGAATTTTTATTACTCATTATGATTTTTGGTTATGTTTTAATTGCACACGACTAGTTATTCTTTTTGTTTTTGTGTAAGTAATTCGATTGGTGATTTAAGAGACGACAATGAAGGTTATGAGTTTAAACTCGAGGAAATTAATCTAACTAATAATTTATTAACATTTGTCTATAAAAAACCTCTTTATTTAATGGTGAAATTACTCTTATTTTACTTTTTTTTTTTTATAATTGAAAAATAAGTGTCAGCCATTTTCTCCCTCTATCCCTTGTCACGACACATTTTTAAGATACAATTAATTTATGAGCCATCAAGATGCGAGTAGAGATGATCAACCAACATTCCTTGACCCATTAGATAGTTTGAGGATGGCCCAACGCCTCTTCCTCAAGAGTTGAGAGGTAAAAAGAATGATTTTAATCATCAAAATTATGCCTTGATGATCACATAAACATATATCAAAAGTGGTTGTGATATAATTCTAGAAGAACTTTGCTTCTAGGTTGCACTTCAAGAAACCGTCATGCGGGACATGCCGCATCATATTTGTCGCAAAATAATTGTGACATTTATTTATCTCATATAAATTAAAAAATATTATATTTTATATATAAAAAAAATTATATGAATAACCAAGTGGTTGAGGCAAAGTAGTTAATTACCTTTAATTAAAGACCGATTTGTGAAGAGAATCTGAATTTGAGTTTTTTATGAAATAATTTTAGATAAAATTTTATTTATCTCTCAATTAAATTTCAGATGACCACTTCTTCTTTCCTTTAGATAATTAAATTATTAAGACAACAAAGTTATAAATAAAAATAAAAATAATATTAATTTTATAAAATTATTTTTATTTAGTATAATTTTGTATTCACCATTATGATAAAAATACAAAGTTGAGTATAATGCCTTGAAAGTGATTCATATAATATAACAATTATTTTAGAATAATAAAATACCACTTCCAATGTCGTTACTATAAGACAAAAACATATTTTGTAGTGTAAAATATCAGCAAGTTTTAGAATGTTATTATATTAATAATTTTATAATATTTATGATATACTTTATTTGTTCTATAATAAATGTAAGAAAAATATATAAATAAAAAAGAAAAAAAATAATAGTTAGCTAAATTATTCTAATCAATAATTAATGTATTTGCCATTACCTTAAATGCATAGTAAAAAATATTGACTTGAGAATGAAAAAAATAGTATTAGTTAGAAGGTATATTTAAAAACATATATCTACTATTATATTGTATTGAAAATATATTTGCAAACGATGTAGGACAAATAAAGTAATTTTTAATTAATATAAATTTTATTTTCTTATAATTTTTTATTTCATTAAACAAGTTTCATGAAAAAATCAAATTTAAATAAAAAATATTTACATTTTTTAAAACAATCAATATTATTATATTAATTATTAATTTATTAGTATTATATTGAAAATGAAAATCAAATTCGAGATAACCTTATCCCCGTACTTCACAACTCATCCATTTAAATCATCAAGCTAACCTTGTATTTTTAAAATATATTTATATTAAATTAAGTGTTTTTACTTACACTTAGTGAGTGTAAACAACATTCATATACTCTATTTATATTATAAACACTTAAAAAAGTATTAATTTTCAAATTAATATTGATTATTTTAGTATTAAATAAAACTAAATATAAATAAACGATGGAAAATGGATTATCAAATATTATAAAATAAAAAATAAACAAAAATAATATTTATAAATTTAATATGTGTATTAAAAATGAAAATCACATACATAGTTGTCACATTTTTTTTCTTCTATACTTTTTTATTGATGGAGTAAAGTGCAGTATATGACTAGTTGTCACATTTGCCAAACTGTATATGAGAGTGATGCGCGTGAGAGCAATGACATGAAACGTTTTTTACGCGTTTTCTCTCTCACTTTTCCTTTTATTTGAGTTTTTTTTCTCATTCTATTAATTTACCTTTTACATTCTAATTGTTCTAAATCTGAAAAGGGTCCACAATTTAAATGCATGACTTTGGTCCTACCTTATAATACCTTATAATCTAAATTTGGACGTTTATTATTTTCTCTTTTCAATATATAGTACACCATCTTTCTTTAGGATGATATATTAAATAGAAATCACAACACAATCCACGTATGTGCTATCTACTCGAACCGATTTTAATTTGGACGAGAAAACAATTGTAAATACAAGTTTTTCTTTTTTTTTTTTAAAATTAAAATTAGAATACAAAGGCAGAGACAAATTTGTGATTTTATATTACTTGCACTCGATTTCAAATCTGTTAATCATGTTATTGTCATTTAAAAAATTATATATATATTTAATATTTTTTTAAATATTTAAAATTATAATATTTTTTTTAATAAAAATATGATTTTAATTTTATTTTATTATATTAAATATAATAAATATAATTTTAAAATTTATTATTATTATTATTATACAAAAATATATAAATACAAGTGTGGGTCGGAAAATCCAAATTCCATGGTAAACGTAGAAAATAACTTAAATTTCACGTTCATTTAAAAATAGAGGTCGAGGCATATGCAATTTTTCTTTAATAATCAAGTGTAGGAGTAATATGTCCGGTTGTCATGCCTAATACTAAATATAAAAAAATAATGTTTATATTATTTTTTATTAATGCCATTGACATTAGTGAACGCTGTTTCATTTTTTTTACCACATATTGTTTTTCCGAATGTTTATATTATTTTTATAATTTTTTCTTAATTTAGTATCATTAAATTTGGTTACTATTAAAACACTTATTTTACATTATTTTATACTCAGAATATTATATAATTTGTTCAACAAGTTGGTTGATTTTCAATAATATATCATTGATTTTGGGATTGAAATTTGTAAAAAATTGATGTCAACTAATTGTGAAAATTTAATATTATTCTAATAACATATTTTCAAAGTTTGAACCTATAATATTCTTTGCTAATTTTACTTAAAAGGGATATAGATTTAGGACACTTAATTGACTTAGTTTGGTAACAAATATGTTGATGTATCCCCAAATTCATAATGGTTGTTTGTTGTAATCTAGTCGTGAGAAAGTAATGAAAATTTCATTTTATCACTTGTTTTGTGCATGTAGGAAAAAATGGAGTGAAAAGAACTTGAAAATAAAAACATAATAAAATTCGCTTAGTTAACATAACAAGATAGAAGAACTAGAATGTTTGGAACAATAAACTAGGTCATAACTCGCTTAGCGAGTTAGTCATTTACTCACCTCCTTGCTTGTGATATAAAAGGAAAACTGAGAGAAGAAAAATGACACTTTTTATATCCAATTTTTTAGTGAGAGATGAGAAAGAGAGTCAAGGGAGAAAATTTTGGAACAATCATATAAAATGCCTCTCTCATCTTGATCTTGTTAGCTATTATGAATGAGTAACTAATCTTCTCTTTGTTGGAATTGGATATGATTAATACAACTTCACTCTCAAAGATCACAAAGAAAAGAGTTTGAGATCATTTTACAAGTATAGGAAAAAGTGTACGAGTTCTTTGCTTATTAAAATTCAAAGAAAAATTTGAGAAGCAAATGAAATGTATCAACACACTCAGGAATATGTATGATAAAAAGAGCTTTGAGATTAAAATAAGTGATTGATGATTTGTCGCTTAGACTCTTCCTTTTCATGTTCAACATCCATTCTTGTTTATAGATAAGGAGACCTTCAGTTTTCTAAAGAAAAAAAGAGTTGTTGAAAACGAGAATCCATAAAGTAATCTTCTTCGTAAATTGATTTATAAAACAATAGTTGTTGCTAGAGAAAAACATCCTTATGATTTTTGTGACTATAAGGAAGCTTCAAAATCGGAGCAATAAGACACTACAAGTTGATTTCCTGATGTAATACGGGGAAGGGAAAAGCAGCAAGTGTCACTTGTACTTGCATGCACCTGATTTTTGTCTTTTTTTGCTTTCAAGTTGTAGAACAAAGAGAATATTCTTTTCTGAAAACGTGGGCCAACATGTGTATATCAAAGTGTGAGTTGACTTGGTCATATTGTTCTAAATGAAATATGAAAACAATGATGGAACTAAAGATGAATCAATCAAAGCCTTTATAACATATTCCTTTGTTTGATACCATAAAGAATGCTATTTCACTTTTCTAATTTAAGCTTGTTTGTGCAATTTGTCTTAAATTCATTATTCTTGAAATGACTTCAACTACAAAGTTGATCCTTGTTTGAGTTGACTTAAAATCATTTAAGATGATGAAACTTGCTTTAATATTAGAAAAAAAAATTGTCATGAAAACCGACAAAGATAACATTCTTCTACTTTAGGTAGAAATGTTCTTACTGTGTAATTTTGAGTTGGAACTTAGATTAAAATCAAAATATGTTATCAATCTTTTAAACACTCAAAAGCAAATTTTAGATCACAAAATGATCATGATCTTAAAAATGTAAGTTAAAATATATGTTATCTTTAAACATCAAATTGAGATTTTGCCTCAATATTCTAATCCCAACACTCAATCTCACCGTTATCTTCATATTTACTTTTCTTGACATTTATTTTACTTGAAACTTTTATACCACAAAACTTTCACAATCAAAATAATAACTATTGTTGAATGATATAATATCACTCAAATTATTGTGATATAATTACTGTGATACTCACTTTTGACACTTCATCTCTAAACCCTAATTCCCTGCATAAGTGATTAAGAAAAACAAAAAGAAAATACAATAATTAATCCCTTAAAACAAAATTCATAATATATGGAACAAACATCATACCTATTAACTTTGTTGCCATTTCCCTATACTATAACTTAGAAGCACAAACTAAGTAGAATGACAAACAAGATAATGAACATCAATTTATGAACAAAAAACAAAATTCACACCAGATGTAGAAATCTTCATGCCTAATTCAACAACTTAAGACATCGAGAAAATGAACAATTATGCAATTTCTATTTATACATTACGATTTATCATAACCACAACTAGAAATTCTTACAATCTTTTAAATTCAATTGCATGTAATCAATAGGAATCTTTGGTGGTTGATTTTAGATTTGGAAACACTATAATTTTCCTTATGATACATATAAATGTCTTGTCAGGCAGTTGGGAAGACAGTGCATCTATGGAACAATGAATAGTTTTACAAATCCGCAACGATATAAAATTGTAGAATGAGCAATTTTACAAACAATGGAACTTGTATAATGATCACTTTAAAAAGTGTAGTTATATTGGGGATCATGAGGTGCTTGGGAAAAATTGAGTAAATCACCAAATTACTCATTGAAATGATAGGGGTCTAGCATTTACTACTGAATTTTGAAATAGAAAAATAACATCCTAAAATAGAAAGACGTCAGGCAACATATTCATTTTGTTAGTTTGTTCCATTAATCATATTGATGTGGATGCTAACTGCTTATGTCACAAGCTCAACTGTTAGCAAACTCATTGCCACGTAAGAGATGAACTAATTTTCCCGAGTTTGGAAACACGAGGGACAAACTCATTCTTGTTT
The DNA here is from genome assembly GCF_000331145.2 of Cicer arietinum. Lineage (NCBI taxonomy): Eukaryota > Viridiplantae > Streptophyta > Magnoliopsida > Fabales > Fabaceae > Cicer > Cicer arietinum. The sequence goes on from NC_021164.2 coordinate 2,350,652, forward strand.
TTCTTCCATGATTTCATATCGTCTTCTTCATCTTTTAAGAACCTTCATTTATATAATATATTCTTCTTCCTTTTCCATGATGTTCAAATCATAGAAAATGGAAGAACGAAGAACCAATTATTATTCTTCCTCTATGAGTGAAAACTTGAACCCGATTATTTTCAATTGTCACTGTGAAAGAAAAATTGTGGAAGGAAAAACTGTTGGACAAGGTTGACAATTTGGTAAAAAAATCCCCAACTAAAGAAATGAAGTTGGTGATGTTTGAAAAACAAGAATGATGGAAAAACTAGTCTCGTTATCTAAAGACCATGGAAGTGAAGAGGTATGAAATACAAGGTTGATGGACAAAGTCGAGTCATTAAGGAGGAAGTAAAAATATTGAAGTATATTTTGACAGTAATGTTTATATTTTGTATTTTGAACTATTGTTACGTTTGAATGTGTGTAGCTAACATTGTTGCTGGAAAATATAAATAAGTATTGAATTTGATACTTGAAATTTATAACTTATAAGCAAATAGGTCTCCAAATGATTAAATTACAAACAAATTAGCTCATGAGACATACTTTTTCAAAATAAACTAAATACCAAAACACATTAATTAAGCCCATTTAACTATAAATAAGTGTCAATAAATAAGTAATAAGTGTCAATTATATCATCTAAATGATTCCAAAAGAGATATTAATAAGTAGTAAGCGTCAATTACATAATAAAAATATACTAAAACTTCAACAAGATAAAAAACATGGTTCAAAATTTTCCATTCTTCAAATGATTCATTCTACAAACGTTCACTCATATGTTTACTGTTTGGACTTAGATCGCATATCTGAATTAGGAATGAAGTATATGAAATCCGATTAATTTGTTCTAGAACCAGACTGAGGAGATGTCACTCTGATGGTTGGTGGTCCAGGAGCTAGTCATTTCATGGGTGGTGGTACTCTCATAGGTGGAGGTGGTATTGCATTCATGAGTGGTAGTGTAGGCCTCTCGATTGGTGGTGGTGTAGGTCCCCTGATGGGTGACAGTCTTATACCAAACCCATCATGGTATATAGTCGATCCTCTAAATTCATATGTTTTAACTTGCAAAAATCAAAATCAATATACAAAAATTAATCCCTAAAATTTCTCACTTACTAGCAATTGGTCCATACACTCATATTAAAAATTGCAATACAATCGCTGAGTTATCATATATTTTATCTAATTCTAGAATGCATCTCCTTGAATAGGTACCTCATGAGACAACACTTGATCTTCATGAGTGGGTCTAAATTGTGACAGCGGTGTTTCAATTTGACTTTGTCCCCTTTTATGTCTCAATTTGGGGGAGAAAATTATAGAAATTAGATAAATCGGGTGAGCAAGCTTTGAGATAATAGTAGAAAAAAAAATAGGTGAGAAAATTAGGGAAAAGAAAATGGGAGAAAAATGAAAACCAAATTGGATGAATTACCTTTGGCAAGGGGCATGAAAAGAATTATGTTCCAAAGTTCTTCTTAGTTGCAACAACTCTAACAACAACTTTTCTTTTACAATGACATTTGAGAATAATCGAGTTCAAACTTTCACCCATAGAAGAAGAAGAATAAATGATTGTTGATTCTTTCATTTTCTACGATTTGAACACCATGGAAGATGAAGACGAATGAATTATGTAAATGAAAGTTCTTGGAAGAAGAGGATGTAAAATCATGGAAGAAGAACAAGTATGATGTAGTTTTAGTTTAAAAAAAATTAAGTTTCAATTTTATTTTAAAAATCGGAAAAATTAACCCATCGTGTTTCCAAAATATGACAAATTAGTTCATCTCTTATGTGACAATGAGTTGGCTAAAAGTTGGGTTCGCTACATAAGCAGTTGACGTCAACATGAACATCATTAACAAAACAAACAAACAGAGAGACTATGTTAACCCACATCTTTCAATTTTATAGTGTTATTTATCTATTTTTAAAATTTAAATAAAATATCTTACCTCTACAATTTCAACGGACAATTTTATAATGTCCTCGAGAAATATTTTTTTATTATAAAAATTCACATAATATTATTTTTTATTTGTCATAAATAGTTCATCTCTTATGTGACAATGAGTTGGCTAAAAGTTGGGTTCGCTACATAAGCAGTTGACGTCAACATGAACATCATTAACAAAACAAACAAACAGAGAGACTATGTTAACCCACATCTTTCAATTTTATAGTGTTATTTATCTATTTTTAAAATTTAAATAAAATATCTTACCTCTACAATTTCAACGGACAATTTTATAATGTCCTCGAGAAATATTTTTTTATTATAAAAATTCACATAATATTATTTTTTATTTTTCATAAATAACTATCATAATTTTTTTCTCCAATTTTAAATTTTTCAATGTTATACTTTTGTATTTGACATCATGTTATAATTTTTGTTATGTTTTTCCAACATAAACTTCAGCCGTGTGGCTCACATGGAAAAGATAGTGGCTCCTTGGAAGCTTATTAGGGACTACCTTCCTAGTAAAAGACAACAAAAACCTTCTAGATAGTAGTTGTTTAAATTATCAAAAAAGTTTAATTACACAAAGTAGATTTGGTCAGAGTTCTGAAATTCCTAAAGTACTCCACTTATGTTTATTTTGATTCATGTGAATATCTTATTCTTAGGGTAAATTATGATCTTAGTGAATTACAATTGCCTGGATTATTATATTTGCTTTGCTAATATCAAAATATTGACTTGCACAAATCCCACTTTTTCATAATGCTTTTCGTTATGGAGTACTTCTCGCAAGGATATAAAAAATTCGAGGAGTGCAATTTCACGATAATATAATAAAATTAATAGGTCAAGTGGCCAAATAGAAATTTACGAAGGGATAAAAAGGTAATATTGCGATTACATAGTTGTAACTTTTCGTACATTTTATTTTTGTACCTTTCGGCATTTCTAAAAAAATTTGGGTAAGAGAGAAGTGTATAAATAATATGGTTAATTGTATTGAATGATAAATTCAGTGGTACTACATAAAAAATCAAATTATTTAAGTGGTTGATGAATTGAATTATATATTTAAAGTAAATCAGTTAATCAAATTTAATTTAAAAATTAATTTAATAATTTTAAAATTGTTTAACCTTAATTAAGAAAATTTTTTTAAAATTTATTTTTCTCGAAGAAAAGTATCAAAAAAAATTTATATCATTTTTTTTGAAAATTCTTTGAGAAAAAAATTGAAAATGTTTTTTGTGAATTTTTTTAAAAATAATTGAAATTTTATTATTGAAAATTTTATTTATTGAAATTTTTTTTATATTTATTTTTCTCAAAACAATAAAAAAAATTGCCAAAGAATTTTTAAATTTTTTCAAAAAATAATCGATTTTTTTTAACGAAAAACTGTACATTTATTTTTCGGAGTAAAATAAAAAAAAACATCTCAAAATTAATATTTCTTTAAAAAAATTTAAAAATCCCTTTTTCAATAAACTAACTTGAAATTAATTTTAACTAAAACTTTATTTAAATATTAAATCAATTTATATCTATAAATCAGTTCAAAATTACATTAAACTTAATTTAAAAATAGCTTTAAAAAATTAAGCTAAAATATTAATGTGATCCAATGCACATTAATTATTCTACTATAAATCTCTAGTGTCAAGTATATTTGTTAGATAAAATTTGTGTAAGCATCTTAATGGTATCCAAGTTAAAATTAAATCAACATATTTTTCACCTACAAGATTGTTGAAGTTTCTAGGTCGACACTTCAAGTACAACATACTTTCAAGGAGGAGAATAAAATACTTCAGAAAAAAAGAATAAAATCAATGTGTTGATTACCTTGTCAAATTGAGGCCTTCCAATTGAGTATAATCTTTATAGCTAACAGTGCATGGGTTTTAATATTATTATTTTTATTTAATTAATTAAATTGATTCTTGTATTTCAAAATCAAACAATTTTAGTCCTTATTTTGAATTTTGTAAATAAAAAAATTATGATGTAATATATTTTAAATTATAAGACATATAATACAATGATATAAAATGATTAATATCTATAGAATTACAATAAAAATCTATAAAATTTTCAGTTTCATCTTCTAAAATTATTTATTTTTATCATTTTAATAATATCATATAAATAATTAATACATCTAGATGATTCTACACCATAAAATTAGATGTCACGTTATTTAAAATATGTTTAATTATTATTTTTTAATTAAAAAATATGAAATAATTATTAAAATCGTTGGATTTTAAAATAAGAGAATTAATTTAGTAAATTGATAAAAATAAAGAGATAATTAAATATTTATTTTTTCTTTCCATTTATTTTGGGTCATTTACAAAAAAAAAAAAATATTTGGTATCAATAGTAAAGAATATATATATTAAAAGAGTATTAAAATCTAAAACATAAAAATTAAAAAAAATTAAAAAATTCACCGAAATATTTAATTGAGATGTAAGTCTCGTGTACATTAAAACATATGAATTCAACAAGATATTTTTTTTTTTGGTTTTATTTTTATTATTTAGCATTTTAATTCTGTTCAGAGTTAGTCAAAATTTATTTTGATCAAATCATTTTAAAAAAAACTTTGGTCAAAATCAATTTTGACCATTCAAAAAACTTTAACAAATTTACATTTGCTTGAAAGTTGCGTGAAGCAAATCAATTTTCCAAACAAATTAATTGATGTGGTTTACATAATTAAATTTATAGTCTTATAAATCAACCTGATCAAATGAATACCAATAAAATGATCAAACGAATACCAATAAAATTTATTCTTAAAAAAGTGTGATGAAAAAGACGCTGTCTATTTTTAATAACTTTCTCTAAATATCTCTAAAGTCTAAATTATTCCATTTTTTTTTATCTAAATAATTTTATTTTAATAAGCATCGATGTTCAACCCTAAATACACTAAAATCATCAAAGATACCAAATTTTAAAATTAAAGAATACAATTTCATAACCTCATGGCACTAGTTAAATAGAACTACCCACTTCTCATTATTATTATTATACATTGACTTGAGACAAGTTACCAAAGTGCATTTCACCATCAAACAAAATTAATGTGCGGATATGTGCATCACAATTCATTAAGGAGAAAAGATATGGAGTAATGTTATTAGGCTACCAAGTTATGATGATAAAGTTTGGTTTGTTTGAATTTTGGCTAACAGTAATATATTAAGTTGAGTCAGTTGGATTAATATTCTTTATCACATATCTTTCGTGAAATTAATTAAGTTGCTGATGCATTCACCAAATATGATTTGTCCATGTTATGTCTATGTTGCTGATGCGTTTCTTTTTCTTTATTTTTGGAGTAGCCTCTTTTTTCTATAAAAAAAAAAATGTAGTGTGTTTATATGAATATATAATATTTTTTTTAAAAAAATTGGACCGATGATTAATCAGATTGAAATTTTTTATTCAAATTTCAATGGTTTAAATTAAAATACGCGTGACACATTTAATAAATAATCGAGTCATTTAAGTATGTGATGATAAAATTATTTGTTAAAAGATGCCAACACTTTAATGAATCTCAGTTGTTTGAAAGATTAGACTTCTAGTTCCGATTATGAACACCTCATGCAAATAAAAAATGTTTAAATAGTTTAACCATCAAATCGTATCAATTATAAATGAATAATATTTTAGATTTGTTTGTATTATATATTAAATAAATAAAATAAACAGAATATTCATAACTGCATAATATAAAAAAATTATACTAATTCATAAAATAATTGCAACCACAAATTATCTTTGAAAATTTGTTGATGGGGTATGAATGCAATAATTGAAAAACAAGACAACAAATAGAATTGGGCCAAAATTCATAACAATTGGCCCAAGAATAAATTATATTAATATATGCCAGAAATACATAAAGCACAATAAAAACTAAAGAAAAATTTCCCTTGTACCCTCCTTATTATACCTATACCCCAAATTTAGAATGAAATGACTATTTTGCCCTCGTATAAATAATAAAACCTCACAAAATTACCATTCCACATTTTCACATTTCCGGAACAGAGAGTAAGTTTTTTTTTCAAAATTTCCGGAGAAGTTGAGAAACAAGTTTTCCGGTACAGAGGTTGTACTCCGGAAACGTTGTTTTAAAGTTTTCCGGTACCGGAAATCTTGCAACGAAGTTTTCCGGTACAGAAGAGTGTTCCGGAAAACTTATTTTTAACATATCCGGTACAGAAAGTGTTCCGGAAAACTTGATTGCCAACATTTCCGGTAGTTACCGGAGAACTTGAGCATCAAGTTTTCCGGAAGTTACGTATATATATTTTTTTTTAATTTAATTAATTATAATTTTATAACTTATTGTGATTTAATTCTTTTAATATTTTAATTTTTCAGTGGGTGCACGAGGAAGAGACGGCAAAATCATACGAATTACACGGGACACTGAGACTTCTACATCGACTCCGATGAATCCCCCAGAGAGGATTCGACCGACAGCTTCAAGGAGAAGAAGACGTATGATTATTGAAGACGATGATGAGGGACATAATGATCAGGGGGAGCCTTCTACAGTGCATGAGGAAGATGTGGTACATGAGCATATGGTGCACGGGCAGGTCGATGTACACGAGCAGGAGAAGGCTGCACCTGCTCATGAGGGAGAGCATATGGAGGAGGAACATGATGGAGCTGAGGGACCTGGTGAGCTCACACGGTATCCTGGAGGACCTTATGATTTGTCTGTCCTTACACGATACCGTTATCATGTTTCAGCTAGACTATGGTTTGGCGAGGTATATTAAATTAATTATTACTTATTTAAATTAATTATTATTTGTTGTCTAAATTTAATTTTAATGTCATATATTTTTTTTTTTGTATATAGGAGCGACCATTGCTGAAAATTATTGCACATGGGAAGAAAATGCAACAATTTACTCCGCCGGTACTTCCGCGACCCATAGAGAATTGGGTGAATTTGTCTGGTCTGAACCCATTACAACGGGGTAGTTTGAAGATGATCGACAGCAACTTGATATCTGCCTTTGTTGAAAGATGGCATTCTGAGACATCGTCATTTCACATGCCATTTGGTGAAATGACGATTACTTTGGATGATGTTGCCAATCTTCTCGGATTGCCTATTAGGGGTGAGTTCTACAGTCCACCCGATGTAGATAGAGTAACGGCATGTAATCTTGCCGTCCATCTATTAGGAGTGACCACGGAAGAGATCTGGGAGGAGACCAGAAAGACTAGAGGTGCACACTATAGATTGGATTGGTTGAAGGAGGTGTTCAGAAGGCAGTGTGCAGCAGAGAGGTTTGACTGTGCTGCTAGGGCATATCTGTTGAATTTAGTCGGGAGTACTATTTTCGCTGATAAGAGTCATACTCTAGTTGATGCGAAGTACCTCCCTTTATTCAGATATTTAGATGGTATAGATAGATATGCATGGGGTACTGTTGCACTAGTGGTGCTTTATGACTACCTCTCAGATGCCTGCTATTATGACACCAAACAGCTAGGGGGATATATGACGATGCTTCAGGTATCAATTATATTTTAGTATTAATTGTTAATTATTTATTTAATTTATTTATGTTGTATTTAATTGTTAGTATTAATTATTTAATATTTTTATTTGTAACAGTGCTGGATTTACGAATATTTTCCGAATATTTGTAATAGAGGTGATCAGGGTGCTGACGTGGAATGTTTTGCCCGAATGAATAGATGGTGCTATAAGCAAGGCAAGCATAAGGTCCACGAATACAGAAGTATTATTGATGCATTGACACCTGCAGATGTTATATGGAGACCATGGGAGAATCACAGGGGTGTCATTCCTTTTGATGATATCACACTTTATACTGGTCACATTCGATTATGCAGCACTGTAGTGAAATATCTACCAGAGAGGTGTTTGAGACAATTCGGATATATCCAGTATATTCCTTCACCGCCACTTCCAGATCCTGCTAGATTATTTGATGTAGATGTGGAATGGTTGGGATATGTGATGCCAGTGACAGAGCTATTTCACAAGTTTCGTCCAGCTACATATCCATCTGAGTGTGAAGATGGATATTTGGAGTGGTTCTATCAGGTGTCTCATCCACTGCTGGTGCGACCAGATGGTGTACCTCAGGTCCCACGTTATAGTGTACCGCCCACCAGTGCAGATGCTTCTAGTTCACAGCCGTCACCTATCCTACAGCAGATCGGCGCCCAAAAAATATCTCTCATAACATCAGAGTCTTCACGCTTTCTATTCCAGCACACATATTTTGCTTCTTCAATTAACTTGAATAAATGTTGCATCTCTGTTCTATTACCTCTCACGCGCAATCGAATGATACTTCTCTGTTTATATATTTGTGAGATCTTAGTAACATTACTCTTATCTCGGTCTTGCAATGAGAGTAATATGTGTCTCGGTGCAACATTATATTTTGTTAATTCATGAACATGCTTTCTATCTTCTTCATTTAAGCGCCCAACATATGCATGCCCCTCCAAAGTATCAGGTAATTCATGGTTGTGAATTCCACAAATTACTTTAACTATCCATCCTGAACCATCTTTTAATGGTTTTGATCTAAGCTTGAAAGGACAATCACATTTTTTTGTTGAACTTCGAATAGAACTAGCAGCACACTTGTATTTTCCCCCTTTGTCACAACCTAATATTAATTTATTTCTCCGTCCTTTCTCACCCGTCTCTATATCTTATCTTTTGATAATAACGGTAACTTTATTTTTTATACCAATTTCTTTTGCCCATTTCACAACAGTATCCCTTGAATCAAATATCTGAAATAAAATAATTATAATTAATCGCAAAAATATATTTTTATAATATTAATATTAAATATATTTATTCATACCTGATCTGTGTCAAAAATATTTGTAGTATCGACGCATGTTTTGTCCATTAATAGTAGTGGATTATCCATATCTGTTAACATTTAAAAAAAATTAAAAAACTTTAAAAAAATTTGGTCTGTACCGGAAAACTCAGAAATGAAGTTTTCCGGAATCTACTACTGTACCGGAATACTTGCCAACCAAGATTTCCGGTACACAACTTTTCCCTTCTGTGCCGGAAAAGTCAGTTTTAACATTTCTGGTACTTTACTCTGTACCGGAAAACTCAGTTTTAACATTTCCGGTACTTTACTATGTACCGGGAATCTTGTTGCAAGTATTCCGGTAGTTACCGGAAAACTGGAACCTACCGGAAATCTGTTTTACGACTGGGTGAATGACAAAATGGTGAAAAAAATATTTACATTTACTTTCTTTGAAATAGCAAAAAAAAAAATTGAGGGTAGTTTTGCCATTTTCGAATTTTTTTGGGGGTACAAGGCAAAGTGTGGGGGTACAAGGGAAATTTTTCAAAACTAAAAAAGGAAAAGAGTTGGTTTGCTCCACAACAAATTCATCACCCTATCTCTGTCTCTAAGAACCCTTCCCTTTTGTGCCTTGATTTCATTTCCTTCTAATTCAGCACTTTGAAGTAGGACCGTTCATGGTTGGTTATTTTAAAAAATCAAATCATATTTATTTAAAAATTAATACATGGATTTAGATTTATAACTAAGTTTATTATTTAGTTTAAAATCAATTGTAAAACCAGTTACTGTTAAATAACCGGTTTATAATTAAGCAACTGGTTTTAAAAATTTTAATTTTAAAATTGATTTTTTTTCCAAAATCGGTTAAAATTTGATTATTTTTTTAAAAAATATTTATTCATAGTTTAAAAATCGGTTATTTAAAAAAATCGATTTTTTTGATAAATTTTTTTAAAAAATTCTCACCAAATTTTTCGAGAAAAAATTCGATATAAAATTTTTTTAAGAAATTTATTTTATTTTTATTTTTTTCTGATATTTTTTTGAAAAAAAAATTTCAAATTATTTTTAAGAAATAAAATATTAAAATTAACAAAATATTAAAATTAACAAAATATTGATAGTAGATAAAAACCAAATCCAAATATAAAACATAAGTGGTTATCCAACCGATTGATAAATAAACCGGATTATAACCATATGATTTTAACTAAATATTTAAAATGAATTTGAATCCGATTTTGAATTTAAACCTCGTAACCAGATTTTTTTGCACAGTTCTACTTTTTGAAGGCATTGATGATTTTGACCTATAAAGTAAAAAATTCGTAAAGTTGTAGGCGTCCACGACATTTGAAGTTGGGCTACTGGAGCTCTCTAACGTAATTTTTTTGTTCTAATTTTATTTAATTTTTGTGGTAAGACGGATTTTAGACTGTCTTTCTAACAAAGCAAATTAGAGGTGTTCCAGATTTGATTCTCGTGACGATGAATTTGAAATTGTCTGTCTAATTTCAAAACATTTGTCTATATACACTACACATATAAGATTGTGAGAACTTTTGTGACATATAAGACTAGTATATTTATTTATAAACATTGTGTAGCAGTCACTATAACAGTGTAGCCATTTTCTTTAATACATCACAACCACTCATTTTAGTTTCTCTAATTTTCTCAACAAGGTATCAAGAGCTTTTATTTTTCCTCATACTATACTACCTTTCACACTGGATCATTCCTCTCCAATATTTGCACATAAAAGGCAAGTTTTTGCAGTACTTTTCATGACTCTGATTTTGATAATAAGGTAAAATAATCTAATAATTTGTGCAATTTTGATTTGTAAATTTTAGGATCACCTTCTATATTATATCCAGACCCAAATTAACATGTCCACCACCACAAGTCCACAAGTACTATAACTCCCACAACTTGGAACCATCAAAAAAGCCAAAAAAAAAACAGAAACCAGACCCCCTCAACCCATCAAATGAATAACAGTCATATATTAGTAGTAACACAGGTACATACAACCTCTTCATGTACACACAACACTGAAGACAAAAGCCACAAAGCCTTTAAAGAAAAATCCCTATCAGAGGAAGACACCACTATTTTCTTCCACTCTGTCGACTGATACACTGCTGCTACTCTTGTCTAAACTATAGCCATACATACCATACTAGCATTGTTCACAGGTTTATCTAATCCAAATTACTCACAGTCAGTGTTGTTAAATGGCGGCCGTGGCGCCGCCATTCCACCACGGTATGACGGATTTTTGGACAATAACCAAAGGCAATTTGTGAAGGAATTATTGTCATAGCGGCGCCATAAGACACAATGGCGTGTTTTAATGGTGGACTTTTGGCCTTACACCGTATTCTGCCATCTGCCATTGACAACATTGCTCCTAGTAAACTTCTAGATAACACTGGCAATCTTAAAGGGCTAATAAAGCTTTAAGAGATTATAATAGTTTATTATGTAAACTTTTAACTCTGAAAGTCTAAAAATAACCTTCAAATAAAACTCCAATAACTTACGCAATTTATTTAACACAATTTATTTCAAGATTCATATATGTTGAGTCAGTTTTAGCTAATTGAAAGAAGGAAGAAGATTACTAACAAGTTGAATTATCCTTCCTGCAATAATAATAAAATTAGAAGTTGTTTAATTCAACCACCACTTATTGGAGGAATTATGGCCAACTCATCTTTATCTTTAACAATGGTTGAATCTGTTGTATACTCCTCATTCAGAGCCAGAACCATACACCCTTGTATTTCTTCCAAACTTGGAAATTGAACAAGAAGCTTTTTCAAACAATCATGAGCAGTACTTCCAGATGACACCTCCAATTGCACCTCGCTCAAGCCAGTAAGATCGCGTGCTCTAGCAAAAAACAATACTTTTATCTTCATCAATGAAATTCCTTTTTCGGTTTGAGTTTGGTCTCCATCCGAAATATTAACATTTCCTTCCATCATATATAGTATAAACTAGTTGATATGTAACACTTGTTTCCAACAAACCTTCAAAAAATTCAACATGATAACAAGAAATCATGATCATTGTTTATTCATTCATTGCAAACACTAAATCAACTGAAACAACTTATCCATCTAAATCATCTCCAACCACTAAAAATGAAAACATCCTAATCACTTGTAAAATAATAGATATTAGAATTTAATTGCAATTAAACTCGTGTGATTCTGAGGCTCAGACAGTGTCGTAAAATTTCCAGCACAGCGTTATAGTGCTATAATAGCTATTTGACAACATTTCGTACTAAATCACTTATTGCAGAACAATAGTGGATTGGTAAAATTCCGCTACAACATAGCATTGACTATTTGACAAATAGTCAAAATCTAAAATTTTCACAGTTAATAAACTCATGTATTAGGTTTCAATCATAATAACAACAGAAAAAGCAAAAATAATAATAAAAATTGGCAAATTCTACGGTGGACTAGTGTTGAAAAATGATTTGAAATTCTAACGAAAATCGAGGACACTCTTCAAAAGTAATTGTTAATTTGATAGAGAAACAAATTTTGGAACTGAAAATAACAGAAATTGATAATAAAAAATTTCAATGAAAAAAGATTTGCATGAAATTGACACATGATGGAAACAAACCTAAATAAGTTATGGCAATAAGTTCTCAATCGAACCACTTCTGGGGGAATCGCGGTGCGGAGTGGACTCTGCTGCGACGCAGTTCTCTCGCAACGCCTGCATTTTATTTTTGTTTTCGTTTTTATTTTAATTAATTAATGGATTTGCTGCGTTTTTGTTTTTGTTTTTTTTTCTTTCATAGATTCTTGTATTTAGTGGATGATGATGATGATGGGCCTCTTCAAGAAGAAATGTATATAGATTGGGCTTTGAATAGAATCCTTTTTGTTTGCTAGTCCTGCACCCCCTATATACTACCCTCATACTTCCACCTTCTATTTAAAATGATCCATTTTACTATTGACAATAACTAATAAACAAAACAAAAAATATTACAAAATTTTCATTTCTCTAGAATAATTTATGTTGTGAAAAATTGAATTTCCTACAATTCTAACAAGTAAATTTTCATAAGACAATATATTTCAGAAATTTCGAGAACATATTATATAGTTAAAATATGTATCACAAATTTCAAATTTTGAAATTTTTAGTACACAAATATGTATTTATTCGTGTTTTAGATTTTAAAACTTATTTTAGTGTCTGAAATTTTGTGGGAGTGAAAGAAATAATGGAAATTGCAAGCAAAGTTTATTTTATTTTTGTCTAAAAGTACATGACAAAATTGAGTTTTAGGGGATGTATTATTGTATTAGAATTCAAAAGACTTTTAACATGATGGAAAAGTCTTGTTCAAGATTTTAATGTAATTAAAATAAATCTTAAAATATTCAATTAAGTTTGTTTGAGTTTTTTAAATAAAGTATAAAAATCTGGTGATATTTAATCAAGATTTTTTACAATTTATAAAAAGTTATGTGGTATTTAAAAACTCTCAAATTTTAATAGATTATTTTTTAAGATAGATTTCAAGAGATTTTGTTAGACTTTTTAGTAGGAAAAAGTTTTTTCTTATCACATGAGATTCCTATAGACTCTTGTTTTTCATTTTTTTCATTTGTTCTTCTCTATCTTTCTATATTTTCAACAACACTCAACTCAATTTAACTTTGCAATGACAAATAAAATGAACCAAACCAAACCAAACTCAAATTGCTCTAATTTTATAATCTAATTCAACTCATCTAACAAAGTTATCCAAATTTCCTAATCCATAAACTCTGGCAACTTCTCCACACTTCCTTTAACCAAGAAACATCAACTGCATTCATATCTTTCCACTATCTTTGTTCCTCTATCTCTCTTTCTCATTTGATCTCTTTCCATGATACTAGTAAGATGGGTGTTTTTCACCTCTTTTCATTTCTACAAAAATATGCAATTATGTTTTAATTCTTAACGTACGTCCAAACGATAATTTTATCAGTTATTACAAAAACATTATCAAATAATCTAAATAAAATTTCCACTTTTTATTAGGCAAACAACATTTTTTATAAATAATAAATTAAGTTTTTTTAGTTTTTTTTAATGTGTAAATTAATTGTTATGTTATCTTTAAAGTATTAATATAACTATTAATTGTATACACATATTATATGTATATGTATTGTATGTTTAATAAATAAATAAATTAGTTGAATGTAAATTTTTTAAATCACATTAATTTTAAGCTCCACTTTAAGGTGTGTGTGATACTCAAATTTGAGTGTGATATAATCTACAAAGTAAAACATATTATGATAATGACTGTCAAAATAAAAATGAATTGGTAACCTTCTTAATGCATCATTGAAAAATTTAACCGAAATAATATTGATGTATAATATAATTAGTCTTCAAGATATTACGTATCATGATAATAGTTCTTAAAATAAAAATAGATTATTAATCTACTTCACGCATCCTTAAAAAAAAAAATAATCGAAATGATAGCAATCAAAATGTTATATATAAGATAAAGATGATCAAAATAAAAATAAATTGTTAATCTCTTCATGCATTATTGAAGGCTGGGTTGATAAAATAATGATGGTTGTCTTGATTTTAAATATGTGAAATTAAATTTTGTGGGAATAATTTAAATTTTAACAAATAAAAAATGTGTATTCGTTAGACAAAAATTAATTAGACTTTTTATGCATCAATTGTGTAATTAATAAATTAGAATTACATATTTACCTTCCATTTTTTAAACAATAAGACATGTTTCTTCTTATGTGAACTCTCTTGATGGATTTTGTTGGGCTCTCTTCCACCTCTCATAATGTGATGGAGGAGCTGGAGGTTGAACTTCTCAATCTCCATCTAATTCATGTCTTTGTTTTAATTTCTCTTGCATCATCCTCTTGTCTAGCAATGCATATCCCCATGAGACAATCTATGAGGGTATATATTATAAGACTGGATCATTTGCGCATTCTTTCTTTTCTCCTATTGTAAATAACACACCCATTAAAGATAGTACTAAAATAAAATTGATCGAGCAACCAAATCATAAATGCAACTAACGTGAAAGGAAAGATTCTTGCGATCTTAATGAATGCTTACCATATTTCCTCGTCAATAAAAAGATATATATCAACATGAGATTTGTGACTCAGGTCCTCGTTATTTAAATATCTATTGTTAGTGTAGCTTTAAATTCCCTCCAACATTCACCCATATATTGAAAACATTTCTTTTTAATAAATTTATTATTAGGAACATTTCATATTTTCTTCATTACAGAAGAAATATAAAAGTTAGTGTATAACAATACTATAGTTAAGTACAATAGTAACAAAGATAATAAAAATTACATGGATTGTTGCCTACATATTTTTCTTCATGTACTTCATCCCATTTATTGACCAAAATACTGATTTTGTCTCGAGCAAGGGAAGCCACATGACCATTGAAAATTTTCTTATTATCACCTATAGGTAGTCGAGTTGATTGATCAAAATCAATCAATAACTTCTCATTCTCGTCACACTTACGTAACAACTTTTCCATATGTGTGCCACATCTACCCTTTTTTTGAGTAGATTTAATATCAAATCCACGTTGGGAAGGAGCTGATGGATCAGCCATGTGTCTTTGTTTAAAAAATATATAACTTTGGTCAACAAAAATTTAAAATCATGAATAAATAAGATGACACTATAGATAAAATATCATATAAGGATGATACTGTTCTAAGTAAAAATTATTGACAAAGCAAAACTTATTTATATAAAACTATGATATTGTATTATTTTATTTTCTAAAACTTGAATATTCTCTTGTATCCCTTCTTGATGATCATTACCAGTGACATACACATCGTCCTTTATAGTTTCCTCAACGAAACTAGGTGTTTGTTGTGAGAAAGAATGAGTCTAAAAAATATCTAGCGGTGAATATAGACTTTCATTAGGTCCATAGATGCTTTTACTTTGGAGAACCATTGACCACCTTTTGTTATAAGGATCACTAACTTAAAGCACTTGTCTTGCTTGAGATGCCATAATAAAAGCCTCACCATTATAAGCTACTTTTTCAAGGTCCACCAATGTGAAACCAAATCTATCAGTTTTAACATCATTTTTTATGTTAATCCATTTACATTTAAAAACATAAACTTTAAATTTAATAAAACCGACATGCCAAATCTCTTGAATGACCCCAAAGTAAGATATCGATGCCATAACAAGATTTTTATCTTTTGAAATTGAGAAGTGCAGTGACTCAACGACGACGATATCCCCACTATTTTGCGTTGTACTTTTGTTATCCTGGGTCTTTGTATAGAATGTAAAATTATTGATATCGTAGCCAATCCAAGTTATGACATCAAAATTAGGCCCATCTGCTAGCCATTTTAATGTAAGAGAACATGTATTGTCAGTTAAAATGGTTTCTTTAAACCATTTTAAGAAAGTCTTGTTCTACTTATTCAACAACCATTTTTCATTCATTCGAGGACTTTTTTCCTTGACAATGTTTTTGTGAGCATAAAGGTAAAGTTGAACCTCATCAGTATTATTCAATACATACAAATGTGCTTGAATTAATTACACACAACTCATGCTCTTAATTTTTAAACCTCTTATACCCTTACTTGCACATCTATTCTCATGGTGAAGTTTAGGAATTCCTATAGCTTTTGCTTTTGATTTATATTCTGAACAAAACTCAATAGTTTCTTCTGCTATGTATCTTTGAACAATAGATGCTTCAAGACGATATGGATTCTTCACATATCCTTTTAAGATCTTCATGCATCATTCAATTGGATACATCCAACATAAATAAACAAGACCATACAGTCGAATTTCCCTCACTATATGAACAATTAAGTGATCCATAATGTCAAAAAGAAAAGGAGGAAAGTACACCTCTAGTTGGCACAAAATAATAACAACTTCATTTTCTAACTCATTTAATATTTTTTAGGATCAATTATTTTGCTACATATAACATTGAAGAATAAGCACAACCTAGTTAAAACATCTCTTACTTTTTTAGGCAATATACCACGAATAGCCATTGGTAGCAGTTGTTGCATTAATACATGATAATTATGAGACTTTAAGGCAACTAATTTCATATCTTTCATTGAGATAAGGTTCTTGACAATTGACAAATAAACCCTTGGCACTTTTATGCTCACTAAAGACTCACAAAAAAGTCTTCTCTCATATTTTTACAAAGTATGACAAGTTGGAGGCAAATATGTTCGCTTATTTGTTGATTGCAAAGCTAATTGTTGTCGTATATCCATCTCAACCATATCCAAAGGAGCATTCAAACCATCCATTTTCAATTACACTATCACACACATATTTCTCCACGTGCATCACATAAATACAATGTCTAGCATCTAGACTAGACCAACAAGGAAGATCAAAGTACACAAACCTCTTATTCCAAACACTTTTCTCAATGACTTATTGTTTATTCTTTCCAAATACAACATTGATATCCTTTAACATTTGATAAACTTTCTCTCTACTTAAGGCTTTCGAAGCAATTCCATCCTCCAAGTTTCCATTAAACGCTTTTCTCAACCTACGATATGGATGATTAGGTTTAAGAAATCTCTGTTGTCCAATGAAAACAATATTCCTTCCATATTTCAGTTATTGGTAGCATGTGCCTTCTTCACATATTGCACACATTTTAAAATAATCACAAGAATAGCCATCAAACACTTCAACACCTTCCTACAAAAGAATTCTCAAGTCTTTAATCAAGGGACTTAGATAAATATCTATGTCATTTCCAGGTTGCCTCCGAAATCATCATAGATAACATGATGTATTTGCGCTTCATGCAAATCAAATGAGGTAGGTTTTAGATAATTAAGAGAATGAGCCCTGAACAATGGTTACTACTTAGGTTACCGTATGTATTCATTTCATCTGCAACAAGTCCAAGTCTAAGGTTTCTTGGCCAATTCCCGAATTTCAGATACAATTCATCAACTTTCTTCCATCGCAACCAATTAGCCGAATGACAAAGCTGTCTATCACATTGTCTCTCATCTGCATGTTATCGAATATTTCTTATTGGCATTAACGAATAAACATTTGAACCTTGAAATTATTGGAAAATATTATAACACCTTCGTAGGAGTACTTGTTGTGCTTTTATCATGACATATTTAAATCCACCGATAAAACTTATAACAAATCAATTTTCAAAAATAGCCTAAGAATGAGCACTCAATTAAATTCCCTAGCAGAAATGAGGCAAGAGTTGAATTATAGGAAGGGTAGCTATTAAGAAAAGGATTAAGAGAAATTAATTTTAAAAATTTATAGCAAATCAACGAACAACGAAGAAAGTAGGCAAATGTCAACGAAGCAGCAACCAACGTAGAGGAAGCAGATGAACATTGAGGAAATAGAGGAATGGCGAGGAAACAAAGAAATTAAGGGGAATAAACGTCAACGAAGCAAAGGAATGGTAAGGGAACTCACATGCAAGAAAGATGAACCAAAAAAGAGAATATTTTTAGGGTTATCACGCGCGGAAAAGAAGTTGTACAAGTGATATATGCTGATTTTTATTTATTCATTTTCACTTTTAAGTCGATAACTGCATTAAAAAAGTTTCAAATATTTATAAAATTGCAACCGCCTTATTTTTTTGAAGTCATTTATTTTATTTAAACATATTTTGATTAATACTAAAGATGTCTATGCCTCATCTGTTAACTCGGGTGGTAGATAATCGACTTAGTACTTTGTGTTAAAACTTTATTTTGTAACACTGATTGAGAATATTGAATTAGAGAGTATGTTGTAATCATTTATATTCAATGATTGTTTAAAATTCATTGAGTACTTTTAAATCTTATAAATCCATAAAATCTTTTCAAATCCTATAAATTCTTTTGATAAAAACCTTTTGAATTCCAAATTAGTAATCTTGCATATCTTATAGATTCCACAAGACTTTTTTTATGCAAAAATTATCCTTCAAAATCTTAATTTAATACACCCCTTAATGACTATGTGGTGGTACAAGTATAAATATACACTACAAAAAAATCAAACTTTTGTGGCGACCAAAAGTCCTCATAAAGAGAGGAAAGCAGCCCCAACAGACACATTTGTGGCTACCAAGCTAGCTTTTTGGTTGCCATTTGTGAGAGCTTAAGCCCTCAGAAAATTGTGACGGAAAAGTCCTTCACAAATTTGTGAGGGCTTAGGCCGCCACAAATGTTAAAGCTGATTAAAAAAGTAAGCGTTTGTGAGGGCCAAGGCCACCACAAAATTTGTCTTTTGTGAGGGATTAGGCCACCACAAATGTGTGACTTTATTAATTTTTTAGTCTATAAAATTCTAAATTAATATTAAAAAATGATATTATATATAAAAAATTAATATTAATATAATTTAAAAATTAAAAGTTTAAATTTAAATTAATTTAAAATAAATATTATATATAAAAATAAAAATATAATCTTAATATTAATTAAATTTTTACTACCCAACAAAATAAGATATTCTAAAATTAATAAATTATGTCATACAAACCAAAAGTTAAACACACCATAATTAAATAATAATGTATAATATGTTTATACAAATCAAAAATAAAAATAACAAATATTATTCGAATATATCAATCATCTTAATAATTCCTCTGATCATTAGTTCCACTCCCTTCATCCTTATTTGATGGAATATTATCTGACAATAAAAGTCCCTCAAAAGCATTATTAATTGGTGTTGAAGACAACATGGTTTGAAATTGCATTTCATCTTCAAGTACACAATCACTAGTCGACGAATCCATAGCTGGTTGAGGTTGATTTAAATTTGGTCTGATCAAGCCAGCTATTGGCGTAATTGGTCGGTATAGAGTTTGCTCTGCTTGAGGTTGAAGAAGCTGATGTGAAAATGATGGAACATACTGATAATTATTAAAATATTGTTGTTGCTGAAACATTGAATGTTGTTGTTGTTGGAAGGCAGAGTTTGGAGGATCCTATTATTGTTGCTGGAGATTTGGAGGTGGTTGTTGCTGTTGGGAGTATTGAGAGTATTGTTGTTGCTGCTAATATTGAGGCCTTGATTTTTGTTGTTGGTGAGGCGGGAACTACTGATGAAACGCAGGAGGAAATGAAAATTATTGCTGCTGAAACTGTTGTTGCTACTGCTTCTCTTGAAACTTTTGTTTCCATTCTTCATTTAGTTTATCAATTGTTGCGCGTATTTGTTGTTGTGTCTTTTCTTCTTGCTCACTTATCCATTGTTCCTTTAATTGGTTAACATTGTCTATCGGCGGACGATGAGATTGATTCATACTAGTATAAGAAGAAGAAATCTCAGTCTGAATATATCATGTTGGACCTTTTACAAATGTTGATGATAAACTACTGACACCCAACACACGCCCTTTGTATTTGCCACCACAAATGTTCATAAAGCTTGCGGTCTCATATCGTTTCTGCTGCACTTAAACAGCTCGTTGAGTAGGAGGAAGAGTAGCTTGGAGATCATCCCATTCTTTCATGGCTTGTTGAAGTTTTCCTGTATAGAAAAAAATTAACTAATTAAAATAGATAATTAATATATAATAATTTATAGAGCTATTTCGTTATAATTAGAATATATATAGTTAAAGAAATATATATATATATATATATATATATATATATATATCTGTTTAAATACTAATATTAAATGAAGATAGCGATGTATCTCAACCTGAATTGCCTCTCTTCCAAGTCATTTTCCCTTAAAATATTAAATGTCTAGTTTAATCAGTGAAATCTAATAAGTAATTGAATATAAATTAATATATATATATATATATATATATATATATATATATGTATCTCAACCTGAATTGCCTCTCTTCCAAGTCATTTTCCCTTAAAATATTAAATGTCTAGTTTAATCAGTGAAATCTAATAAGTAATTGAATATAAATTTATATATATATATATATATATATATATATATATATATTAATAGTAATTACCATATAATAAATTAAAATAAGACTATTTAATCTATCTTGTAACATAGTAAATAGTGAATAATTAAGATTTTAATAATTTCAATTTTGAGATTAAAAATACATTCAATCTCTATTTTATAGTCAATTTTTCAATACAAACAATAGTACCTACTGTAAGACCATTAGTTTTAAATTCCCATTTATGTATTTTGGTGTTGAATTCTGAGGCTTTTTAGCCAAGTTATTGATATTTGTGAGTTTAATGCCAAAAATATATTTTTTTCGCCCCGATTAAAATTATTTGTCGAGGAATAATTTTATTTATTTATGGTGAATCTTTTGTCGAAAGAAAACTTTTCTGAGATGCAGCGTTTTTTGGAAAAATTCATCTGCCAATTGAATTATGGCGAGAGAAGATATTTTTCTGAAAAAGTAGTTTTGAGAAGTGGTGTGAGGTGATGGGTGAAATGATTATTTTTATAAAATTTCTAGATATTTATTTAGATATTTGTTTTATTTATTATATATATATATATATATATATATATATATATAAACATTTGAGAAACAAAAAAAGAAAAGCTTTCTTCCTTGTATTTCACGCCCTCCATGTCCATCTTCTCTGCTTCCAAAAGCAAAGCTTTTGTTTTTTGTTTTTATTTAAAATCCACGAACACAAATCCTCATTTCTCTTCTAGATTTAAGCTCCCTTTCGAGAGGTGACTGAAGGAAAATTTGTTCCTTGCCACGATGCGGTGCTAGTGAGCTAGTTTTCGAAGCGACGAGGTGAGCGAAAGTTTTACAAAAATTAATCGCAATGCCGTAATCGCTTGTTAAAGCTACAACGGAGGTAAAGGCTCCTTCCAAACTCTTAGTTTGCATTTAGGACCTTATATGTGAATTTGGGAAAAATAAATTTGATGTGTTTGAGGTGTAGATTGTGGAAAATGAATTTAATGCATTTTATGAGTGAAATTGTGGAATTTGAATTTGATGTGTTTGAAGTGTGGTTTGTGCTGATTCATGTTTGGTGTGATTGATGTGTTCATAATTAATATTATGAATTTTTTGAGAAGAAAATTTATGTGAATTGGTGGAAAATGAATTTAATTCAATTTATGTGTGGATTGAATTTGAAGATGTGATTTATGTGTGTTTGTGGAAATTGAAATTGGCATGGATAAGATGTTTGAGTATGATCTGTGTTGTATTTGAAAAATTATTAGTGTTAAATGAGTATTAAAAATGAGGAATCTTTTCATTGTTGCATTTACTTAATGGTTGTGGTGAAAAGAGTCAAAGTACGCTCTAGCATTTCATAGTACACGGTGACCGGATGGGCCATGTGATTTGTTGGTTCATCTTATCCTTACGAGGATTATCGCGTCGTGCTGATTTGTGAGAGATTGCACTCTAGAATGTGCTGATCTGTAAGCGATTGCAATCTAGAAAATAGTGTAAGGCCTGTGATATGCGCCACTTTAGTAAATCGTGGGGGCCTGTGATGGGTGGCACCTTGGTAATTAGTACAAGGCTTGTGATAGGCGGTACAATTATGATTTACTCCCCTTCGAGGAGGATTTTGGTTGGAATTCCGAAATCATGCATTTTGGCATATACGCATTGCATTAGGGTGCTTGGTACGCGAGTCATGTTTGGTATACTGTGATGATTGTATATAAATACTCAGTTGTTGTTTGTGATTGTGTCGTAATTGGTAAGTGTGATTGTTTGGATTTGTGTGTAAGTGTTGATTGATTGCGAAACCTTTTCGAAACTGAAATCTGCATTATTTCGCAGTTGTATTCGAATACAAGGTGCTTGTATTCGAATACATTTAAATGAGTTTTGCTACTGACTTAGTACTTGTATTCGGCTAAACCAGGTGGTAGTCGAATACTGTTGTGAAGGATTTTTCACTGATTTCGTACTTGTATTCGACTACAAGGATGCTGTAGTCGAATACAGTTGTGCTGATTTTGCTACTGACTTATCAATTAGCACTGTATTCGAATACGACAATGTAGTTTTGTTAAAAACTTCATTTTTCAACTTTGATTATGCATGTTTGGCATATGAAAACCATTTCAAGGAGTATGCTAAGTTGAAAAGTTATTTTGTGCATTTGAAATTTAAATGCTTTGTGATATTTGTTAATTTCGGTTGGTGACCCTTTACAATTATTGTGGAAATCTGGGGTTTACCCTCATATGAGAACCAGAACCATCCTACTGGTTAGTGCCTTGAAGATGGGAAGGTAGTTAGTCATATCTGACCGATGTTGTGTCAGAAGGATCTTGCGGGGCGCGTGGAGATCTCATGGGTTGTATAGTTTTTGTAGCATGATCAAATCAGATGGTTGTATAGGGCCTAGATGTCTTTCTTTTGAGGTTGTAGTTACTTTATTTTGGAAGACTGTAGCTATACCTTATATTGTCAGCTTGACTTTTGTTTGATGGTCCATGTACCACTTTTTGATGTGACATTGGGAAGTTAAAATTCTTGGGGCAGTACTTTTGTACAGGTGTCTGCCGAGGATACCCCAGGTGTATGGGCTATGTCTGATAGGTCTCATAGCTCCGAAGTATTTTACTGTTTAAATACTTTGGGTTTTTATTTCAAAAACTATTTTCGCTGCTTGTAAATATTTGTTGACTTTTGTTGTTATGTTACGACTTAAATATTTTATTCAAAAGTATTTCTTTCTTAACTTCTTTGTTTAAAAAAAAATACATTTATGCTGTTAAAAATCGGGGTGTTACGATTGTGGTAACAGAGCTTGTGGTTATAGATTGTAGGTCATCATGTAGGTTGGGAGTCGTTATCTGATTATGCATCGGGTTAATTTCTCTGAGTTATCAGATCAGGGGTAGTTATTATGTGTTGATGTAGTCGGAAGTTAGTTTTGGAATGATTTGAAGTGGTGTTAAAACTCTTCTTGATGGTGGCTTTGTAGGAAACAATGCCACCAAGAAGGAATGACACTCCCAGAGTCAACGTTAATAGGGATGATCAAATGGCGGAAGCTATGAATAACATGGTTGCTTCTGTTGCTGCATAGACTGCTGCTAAGACTCAGCGAGATCTAGAAAAGAGGGAAAGAAAGATTCGTGGTGTTAAGTCAAGAGGATTGGAAGATTTTCGCCGTTACAATCCTCCCAAGTTTAAGGGTGATGAGAATTCAGAGAAAGCGGATCAGTGTATCCAAGAAGTAGAAAAGATCTTTGAGATGCTTAACTGTCTAGCAAGAGTGAAGGTCAACTATGCCACTTATCTACTGTTAGGGGATGCTGAGTATTGGTGGAGGAGTACAAGGTTGTTGATAGGACCAATTCATGAGGAGGTGAAATAAGAATTGTTCAAAAGGAAGTTTTTAGACAAATACTTCCCAATGAGTACCAGGACTAAACAGGGTGATGATTTTCTAAAACTTTGTCAGGGTAACATGATAGTGGGTGAATATGCTGGTAAGTTTGAACCGTTTCAAGGCTCTTTAGGTTTTTCTGTGAAGAGATTGATGAACAATTCAAGTGTCATCGTTTCCAAGACGGACTAAAGTATGAGATCCAAGAATCTGTCTTACCCTTGGGAGTTCACCGTTTGCAAGTTCTTGTGGAAAAATATAAAGAAGTTGAGGATATGAAAAATAAGAGGGCTAGCCAAGGAGGGAATTTTAGTTCAGGAGGGCCTAGTCGGGTGCATTATCAAAACAACAAGGGTAAACAAGTTGCTAAACCTTATAATCGACCAAGAATAACAACGGGGGGCAGAATCGCCCGGGGAACCCGAATTTCAGAAGGCAATTGGGACAATGGAATCGATGTTTTCAATGTGGAGAAGAGGGACATTATGCTAAGGTTTGTACCTCTAAGGAACTTACTTGCTACAACTGCCAGAAGCCAGGGCACATTGCAAGGGATTGCACAACTCCAAAGGTGGAACTAGTTGTGAATTTAACTAGGGCTACTCGTCCTACTACTAGAGGACGCGTTTATTGCGTGAGTGCTGAAGCTGGAAATCCATCTAGCAATCTGATTCAACGCGACTGTGAGATTGAATGTAACACTATAACTGCACTTTTTGATTCGAGGGCAACCCATTCCTTCATTTCTATGGATTGTATGGATCGTTTGAAGTTATATGTGTCGTCTCTACCTTTTGATTTGGTTGTTCCAACACCTGCTAAGACTTTGACAGTAAACTCTGCATGTTTACATTTTCAAGTAACTATCTAGAATATGGATTTCTTGATTAATTTTATTTTTTTACCTCTACAATCACTTAAGGTCATTCTTGGTATGGATTGGATGTCGTATCATTATGTGATCCTGGATTGTGCTCGCAAACTGGTTCTTTTCCCTAAAACAGGAGTTGTTAAGTATGTAGCTACTAACAAACTCAGAGTGTCACTGAGGGAAGGAACTCATGAGTTTTTGTCTTTGGCTAATATGGAGACAAAGATAAATGTGAATATAAAGGATGTGATGCTTGTCAATGAGTACCCAGATGTATTTCCAATAGAAATTCCAGGATTGCCACCGGTAAGAGAAGTGGAATTTTTCACTAATTTGCACCCAGGAACCGAACCAATTTCAATTGCGCCGTATTGAATGTCGCCATTGGAATTAAATGAGCTGAAAGGTCAAATTGAGGATTTGTTGGAGAAGAAATTTATTAGGCCAAGTGTATCACCATGGGGAGATTCGGCGTTACTAGTTAAGAAGAAGGACGGAAGCTCGCGCTTATGTGTGGATTATAGACAACTTAAGAAGGCAACTATTAAAAATCGTTATCCTTTGCCACACATTGATGATTTGATGGATCAATTGAGAGGAGCTGTGGTATTTTCGAAGATTGACTTGAAGTCGGGTTACCATCAGATTCGGGTAAGGGAATGAGATATTCAAAAAACTGTTTTCAGAACCCGTTATAGACATTATGAATATCTTGTTATGCCGTTTGGAGTTACCAATGCACCAACAATTTTTATGGACTACATGAACAAAATCTTTAGTCCATTCCTAGATAAATTTGTTGCGGTGTTCATTGATGATATATTAATTTATTCAAGGACTGAGGAAGAACATGGAGAACATTTGTGCCAAGTTCTTGAAATTTTACACGACAAGCAATTGTATGCCAATCTATCAAAGTGTGAGTTTTGGCTAGAAGAAGTGAATTTCTTATGACGTGTGATAACCAAGGAACGAATAGTTGCGGATTCGGCAAAGATTGAGACAGTTCTTGCTTGGAAATAGCCTCATACTGTCACTAACAAACAAAGTTTCGTAGGACTAGCAAGGTACTACATGAGGTTTATTGAAGGTTTTGCTAAGATTGTAGCTCAATTGACACAACTTACTAGAAAGGATCAACCGTTCGCATGGACGGAAAAGTGTGAGGAAAATTTTCAGTTACTAAAGAGAAAGTTGACAACCTCACCAGTATTGGTATTACTGCAATCAGAAGAACCATATGATGTTTATTGTGATGCGTCTCATCGAGGTTTGGGATGCCATGTGATTTGTTGGTTCATCTTATCCTTATGGGGATTATCGCTTTGTGTTGATCTGTGAGAGATTGCACTCTAGAATGTGCTGATTTGTGAGCGATTGCACTCTAGAAAACAGTGTAAGGCATGTGATAGGCGACACTTTAGTAAATCATGCGGGCCTGTGACGGGTGGCACCTTGGTAATTAGTACAAGGCCTGTGATAGGCGGTACAATTATGATTTACGCTCCTTCGAGGAGGGTTTTGGTTGGAATTCCGGAATAATGCATTTTGGCATATACGCATTGCATTAGAGTGCTTGACACGCGAGTCATGTTTGATATGCTATGATGATTGTATATACATACCCAGTTGTTGTTTGTTATTGTGTCGTAATTGGTAAGTATGATTGTTTTGATTTGTGTGTAAGTGTTGATTGATTGCGAAACCTTTTCGAAACTGAAATCTGCATTATTTCGCAGTTGTATTTGAATACGATGTGCTTGTATTCGAATACATTTAAGTGAGTTTTGCTACTGACTTAACACTTGTATTTGGCTACGCTAGGTGGTAGTCGAATACAGTTGTGAAGCATTATTCACTGATTTCACACTTGAATTCGGCTACAAGGATGCTGTAGTCGAATACAGTTGCACTGATTTTGCTATTGACTTATGAATTAGCACTATATTCGAATACAAAGATGCTGTTTTCGAATACGATAGTGCAGTTTTGTTAAAAACTTCATTTTTTAACTTTGATTATGCATGTTTGGCATATGAAGACCCTTTAAAGGAGTATGCTAAGTTGAAAGGTAATTTTGTGCATTTGAAATTTAAATGTTATGTGATATTTGTTGATTTCGGTTGATTACCCTTTACAATTATTGTGGAAATCTAGGCTTTTCCCTCAGATGAGAACCAGGATCATCCTACAGGTTAGTGCCCTGGAGATGGGAAGGTAGTTAGACATATCTGATCGATGCCGTGTTAGAAGGATCTTGCGGGGCGCGTGAAGATCACCCGAGTTGTATAGTTTTCGTAGCATGATCAGATCAGATGGTTGTATAGGGGCTAGATGTCTTTCTTTTGCAGTTGTAGTTACTTTATTTTGGAAGACCGTATTATACCTTATATTGTCAGCTTGACTTTTATTTTGATGGATCCATGTACCACTTTTTGATGTGACGTGGGGGAGTTAAAATTTTTGGGGCAGTGCTTTTGTAGAGGTGTCTGCCGAGGATACCCCAGGGTATGAGCTATGTCTGATAGGTCTCATAGCTCCGGTGTATTTTGCTGTTTAAATACTTTTGGTTTTTGTTTCAAAAACTATTTATGCTGTTTGTAAATATTTGTTGACTTTTGTCGTTATATTACTACTTAAATATTTTATTCAAAAATACTTCTTTCTTAATTTCTTTGTTGTAAAAAAAAAAAAAACACTCGCGTTGTTTAAAGTGTGGGTGTTATACTTATAAATTCAGATTCTCTATATTGTTTTTAAGCACTTAATAACAGTTTTACTAGTTCTAAACATACCACATGTGTTGTTTTTGTATACTTGAGTCAATATTTATCATTAGAGTCAATATTTTATATAATTGAGACGTTTTGAATTTAAAATATAACACAATGAACTTACAAAAATTACTGAGAGTAAAATATAAAAATATATTAAAGGAGACGAAAAGACTAAGAAATTAGAATTTAATTCAAATACATTTGCATCGAATTACAAATATTTTTTTTAATTTAGTTTGAATACTTTTAATTTTTTTAACCCTATTTAAAAAGTATACGTTTTTAATTATTTTTCTAAACAACATTTATATTATTTTTTTTTGAATTCTTTTGCAGATTATGATGTATATATAAAACCAAATATCAATCATGAGTACTCCTGAGTTCTAATTGAGAATTTAATTTTAAACTTATTGTATAATTTAGAAATTTACTTTTAAATTAAAAATTTAAGTGTTACAAATTTTAATTAAAGAGATAATAAGTAAAATATAATTTAACTATCAGTATTAGAAAAATTAACTATGTATATTTTATATTATTTTAATATAATTCTTTCTAATTACATATAATAAAGTTTGTTTCATATGATTGTTGTAATTTGACATGTATTTTGAGAATTCATTCTACTTCATTTTTCATGTTTTAAGTATGAATCTTGGAGTCATGTGTCTCATATGAGAATGATTATTATATATTTTGTTAATACAAAGTAATTGTATATTTTAGAAAAAAAAAATACAAAGTGATCGTAAATCAAACTTTATTACATTTATGTATTATATATCTATCAAATAACTATTTTTTTTTATAAATAACAATATAAAATTTTATAACATTCAATTATTTTTTTGCAATTATTTATTTACTTTATTTTTTAATTTATTTATTTGATAAATTTTTGCTTATTAATTATTATTATGTTTGATCAATAATAATAATAATAATTATTATTATTATTATTATTATAATTAGTATAAAAGTATTTTCTGTAAATACAATATTTTTATTTTATAAAAATCAATTATTAATTTTTTTTTTAGTAATTATATGAACAACGCATGACAATAACAACGTAGAAACACAGGACGCTGCATTAAAAACAACTTAATTAATAAACTTATTTATAAAGAACTCATTGTCTTGTTTTGTCCTGTTTCTCTTTTTAATAATAAACTTATTTTGTACTGTTTCTCTTTTTTCCTTAAAATCTTTATCTTTTCGATGTTCTGTCAAACACGGTGGCTGCATTAAAAACAACTAAATTAATAAAGTTATTTATAAAGAACACGTCAAGAAAGAAAACAATATTACCCTTTCATTCTCTACTTTGCTTGTTTTTTCTTTATATTCTGTCTTTCCAATGTTCTATCAAACTCTGGTATTTAATTCATGATTTATAATAAGAATAAAAAGTATGAAAATTATGTAAAATATATTACGCGACTATAATAATTAAAGACATTTAAATGATTTTATGTGTGTTATTGTAATATAGATGAACTCATTTAACTCTTAGTATAAAGGCTTGTATATATTTAAATTTATTTTAATCTATTTTATGTCATATATATATTTTTGTATAGAAATAAAAAACAATGAAAGTTAACTTGTTTCTTTTGATTTGTTTATAATTATTGGTATAAATTAAAATTAATATTTCTTATAATATTTCTCAATTTATATTTCAATCTTTCAACAATAAAAGTATATATTTAATTGTAGAATTATATTTAAGCCATTATTAATTATAGAGTTATATTTGTTTTCATGACAATGTATCTTTACCTTAGATTGTTTTGTAATCATAGTAAAGTAATATTATTGTTATTATTTCAAAATTAAGATAACAATTTTTATTAGTACAATTAGAAACAATGAGAAGAATTATAATTTTGGCAACAAAAAATAGTTAGATATTTTGAATAGTATCTATTTTATTGAAAATTTAACTCTATTAAAATTGTGATTTTACGGAATACAATCTTAAATTATGAATTGATTGATTTAATATTTTATTTCACTACAAGAAATTTTATGTTTAGTGACAGCGAAAATCTGTAGATAAACGTATAAAAACTGTAGGGATATCCAAAATTACTCATACCGACGATTTTTTTTCGTGGTATATAATTGCCCAATACCTACGGATTTTCGCCGTAGCTATAGGGTATAGTGACATAATCTTTTTCGTTACGGTAAACATTTGATTTTAGTTACGGATATTTCATTGTTGGTATATACTTTAGCCATAATTTATAAAAATTATACCTACTGTTTTGATTATGTTGCTATACTTTTAAGTGACAACTTTTTTCTATTGGTATAAGTTTTAAGAGTATTTTATTTATTATAAATATTAATTTTTTGTTTTCAACATTATATAATAATTTAAATTTTTATTTTATAAAATTAACCAAATATAAATATACAATGAAATATATATATCTAAGACTCAAAATAAAATAAAAAGTGTTCATTGTATATATTAAAAATTAACATAAAAGTCTTACAACGATAAAACAATAGTTAAACAATGTTCACCATAGTGCATTGTAGTGAATTTTTACTTAGTAGTGGAAAACGTCTTACTAACATTTAAAATAGACATCTTGTGTCATACATAACAATCTCAAAAAACATTAAAAAATTGAGTCCATTAAATTGTCAATATTCCATCTTCAACAACAAATTAGCTTTTAATCTTCACCTACAATCAATAAAATAACAAATGAATAAATACACGATTCCAAATAAAAATATTACTAATAAAATATAGAAAATGTTAATGATTTTAATTAAAATTAACTAACACTATCTAATTACCATTTTCATTATTTTCATTGTTGTTTGGACTAAGTGAATTCAAATGGTTTTGAGCACTAGTAGCATCAGGAACCTATCACAAAAAATAGAAAATATTACTTATGAAAAATACGATTATGGAACTTATGAAGTTAGTTGGTTAAGATTGATAACTTATGATACACCTGTCTTGCAGCTTGTATTATATCATTAACATATTCTCCAGAAAATCGATTTTGAATTAAAGTCATCACATTTGCTAACAAGTTTTCCATATTCTTAACTCTTTCGCGCAACTCTTCATTGTCAGATGCACAAACCTTCGATTTTATAGAATGAGGAATCTTTCCCATACATCGCACACGTTCGTTTTTATCAGGTACTTGTACTTGATAAAATATATCATCCTTCCAAGACATAGAACCTTGTGTGTCTTGGGTTGATTGAGAAGTTTCAGCCTCATTACTATGTTTTTTTAGTTCTTCCTAAAAAATAAAATAAAAATTATTAATGATTGAAAATACCAAATTGAAATTGACATTCAAAGCATGAAGTACTACAATAAGATCCAATTAAAAAACTTCAACATTGCATATAGGCTAACAAATACAAAATCTCCTAAATGGTCAAGTAAAAATCCAATACAATCATCATACATTTGAAAATAAAATTCAGCACTTTGTCAAACTTAATTTATACACATTTTATATATTGGTACCGTTTAATTATTATCAAAACTTACAATCAATCTTGCAGCCTTTTCATTGACAATTGTTCCATCTTTACGAGTACGGGTATCAATGTAAATCTCTTTACGTCCAGGCAACACTCCTTTTCCCTTTTTTATCTACAACCAAATAAATAAGTTAAATGCATTTCATTTTTAATTTAAATTAAAGCCATAAAAATAGAAATAGAAATAAACCTTCTCATCAATAAACTTTGGGAGACTTTTTGAACCCATACAATGAACATCTTCAAATTTAGCACGATTTTGCCTATTAATTTTACTTATTTTCTGCAATTGAAATAAAATATTAGTCTTAATAATAAACTCTTTAATATATTACTCATAATATATACGACTTACTTGTCCTTCATCAGAAAACCAATGATGAACCAAACCACGATATTGATTTGGGTCAACCCTATCATCTGGTACAAGAGATGCAACTTCTTCTTCTGTTTTAGTAGGGTCATATGCCATTGACTTTAGATCACCCTTCCATTGCCTCCATTTCTCATTCAGCTCAGATTTTAACATTTCTCTTGTTAAGTCATTTATTGGAGGAACAAACTCAAATTTACTCTACACAATAAGAGATGTTAAAGAAACATGTTATATTAGTTAAATGTATTCTTACAGTTATCAACATGTTATGATGTAGTTTGAGTGTGCTAAACATCTATATTCTTAAACTATAAGTATGATTATAAATTGTTAATCCATCAAATATTCCTAACATCATCATTGTACATCAAACATGTTAGAGCACAAAAACTAAAAAACATGTTAATTGTACATCTCAATTGACTTCTTAAAAAAATGTTATATTAGTTAAATGAATAATCATAATACCTCTATTAATTTCAACATTTCTTCTTTGTAATCATTTGGCATAACTTTCCATGACTTGTAGTTGATAGGAGCATATTGATACCTTCTAGCTACGCTACCAATGAAACGAGTTAGAGTTGTCCCTTCCTCACCAATGGGTCGACCATATTTGTCCAAATTAACGATTATTAAATCACCATGTTCCATTTCCCATACATCTAACATTTTTGTAGGACCTCTAGCCCGTTTAGGCTCTACTTCTACAAACAAAACAAAAGGACAATAATATTATGTGTGCATATAAGTCATAATAAAAACAATATAAATAAAACTTCAAAACAAAGAATATATAATTAATACCTTTTTCAATTTG
The DNA here is from genome assembly GCF_000331145.2 of Cicer arietinum. Taxonomy (NCBI): domain Eukaryota; kingdom Viridiplantae; phylum Streptophyta; class Magnoliopsida; order Fabales; family Fabaceae; genus Cicer; species Cicer arietinum. The sequence continues at coordinate 2,383,313 of NC_021164.2, forward strand.
TTCTTCTTCAACTTCTATATCAGAGGGAACTGAGTGAGATTCTATAGACTCATGTATGACACCTTCTGCATGACAAGGACTAGAACGAGTTTCTGCAACATTACTTCCTTCTACATTGGTTGAGTTTGTATTATTAGAAGTAGACTGAATTCCTTTATTATCACTTGCTCGATGTCGAAAATTTAACTTTCTTCTTCGAGCCATTGCTTCTCTAACACAAAATTATTAATGAGTAACTTGGACAAAATTCAAAAAACATAGACAAATCTAAAAGTATAAGAAAAACATAGCAAATCTAAAAGTATAAGAAAAACATAATGTATAAAATCATGCACAAATAGAACACACTTCATTCGTCTTCCTCATCATCTTCATCATCATCCATATTATCAACATCAACAACTTCAAAAAAATCATTATCATCTTCAACTTCAAGACTAACCAAATCATTAACATTTTGAGTAGCTTCACTTGTATCGCCCATTAGTTGCCCATGAATTTCTTCA
>NC_021164.2:2384545-2394727 GCF_000331145.2 Cicer arietinum
CAATTGTATAAAATTGAAATATGATATGTGACTTACTCTATAAATGGAGCAACTGCATCACAATTAGAAAGCACATATCTATGTGCATGTGCTAACTCTTTCTTGTCAAGTTTAGTTCTACTCACTTTCTTCATCTTCCCTAATCTTAACTTTTGTTGTTTCCTTATCCCTAATGGCCTTCCAGAGACTTCATCGTCATTTCTGTTAGGTCTATTGAACCTAGTTTCTACCCCAAATAGATATTGCGAACAGAACGTCAAACATTCATTGTCAAAAAATCCCTCTGCAATTGATCCTTCTGGATGGGCTCTATTACGTACAAAGGACTTAAGAGTAAGAAGAAACCTGAAAGTGAAGAAAATTTAATATATCTATGTTCTCAACATCCAAAAAATTCAATCCAAACATCTTGTGTTGCTTGACATGCACACAACGTGGGATGTTTGATGAACATTCATCTGGAGTTTTTACATTCTTGAGAATGCTTAGGAAAGATTCCTTTTCTTTGTTAGTCATTTGATAGCATGCTCTAGGCAAACGCGTTGTAGTTATATTAGGACTTGGTTGAGGATGGAGCATACTTCTTATGCCCATATCTACAAGATCAGCTCGTGCCTTATAATTATCTTTGGATTTTCCCTCTTGGTTTAACAATGTACCAATAATGTTGTCACATACGTTCTTTTCAATGTGCATCACATCAAGATTATGACGCAATACATTATATTGCCAATAAGGCAATGTGAAGAAAATGCTCTTCTTTTTCCAAGGTTGTGCTCCATTTGCTAGACCTTTTTCTCTACATTCATCTATTTGTCTTAAAATATCAGTCCCATCAAGTCTTTTAGGAGGGATCCTTAGCTCTCGTGTTCCATCAAAATCCCTATTATTCAATCTCCACTTATGTTTGGGAGATAACCAACGACGATGACCCATGTAGCAAATTTTTTTACCATGACGTAACCATTGCGAGGTAGTTTCAATACCACAACATGGACATGCATATTGTGACCTTTAGTACTCCATCCATACAAGTAAGCATATGTTGGGAAGTCATTAATAGTCCACATCATAGCTGCACGAAGTTGAAATGTCTCTTTCTTATAGGCATCAAATGTTTCAATTCCATCATCCCATAACTCTTGCAACTCTTGTACTAAAGGTTGCAGATAAATGTCAATGTTATTTCCAGGACCTTTTGGACCCGGAATTAATAGTGATAACATGAAGTATGGTTGTTTCATGCACATCCAAGGAGGAAGATTGTAAGGAATTAGAATGACAGGCCAAGTGCTATGAGTAATACTCATAGTCTTGAAAGGATTGAAACCATCTGAAGCCACTCCTAATCGAACATTACAGGATCTAACGAAAATGTTGGATATCGAGCGTCAAAATTTTTCCAAGCAAGGGAATCAGCTGGATGCCTAAGAGAACCATCATTCAATCTACTCTCATGGGGCCATCTCATTGATTCTGTAACTTTGGAGGACATGTATAACCTTTGCAACCTTGGTTTCAATGGAAACCATCGAAGGATCTTTGTTGGTATCTTCTTTCGCCTATCAGAAGTCTCTATTCCATTACCTTGTACGTCTTCATTTGTTATTTTCCACCTTGACGTACTACACTTTGGACATACTTCATATTTGGCATATTTATCCCAATATAATATGCAATCATTGGGACAAGCATTGATCTTCTCATACCCCAAACCTAATCCTGAAACAATCTTTTTAGTTTCATAATATGACTTTGGCAAAACATTTTCTTCTGGTAAAGCATCTCTTAGTAAATCAAGCAACATGGAGAATGACTTGTCACTCCACCCATGAAGACACTTTAAATGATACAAATGTACCATAAATGATAGCTTGCTATACTTCTTACAGTTGGGGTAAAGCATTTGCTCATTCTCCTTTACAAATTCGTAAAATTTAGAGTTTTCACTAACTTTGGGAATTCTTTCACCTTCACCACAAATTGGCTCTTATGTAGAATGAATTCCAAATACATCATGAACTAATCCATCCATGTCATGCTCCATTTCTACATTTTGTTTAGTAGCGCTACTTGAAGTTCTAGGTTTTTCACCATGATATATCCATTGTCTATAGCCTCTAAGAAATCCACGGTGTGGATCTGTTAAGTGTTCATAAACACATACGCGAGAATAAGAGTGGCAATTGGCACATTTTGTACAAGGGCACATTATTTTTCCATTGATTTGTGAATTTTAAAAAGCAAATTCAAGAAATTCATTAACTCCTCGAATATATTCTTCACTTTTTTTTGATGGATCACACATCCATTCTCTATAAGCCATTTGGAAAAATCAACTGAAAATGGATGATGCAAGTCCTAAAAAATTAACAATCTAAAAATTCAAATGAAGAACATGGTATTCAACAACAACATCAGATCATGGTATTCAACATAAAAGGGTCAAAAAAATTCTTGTTTTTTTTTTATAATGAACAAAAAATTTGTCAAGAACATGGTATTCAACAACAACATCAGGTCATCAACAACAAGAGGTTAGGTCATCAACAACAACATCAGAACATAACCAAACATTCTCAGAACAGAACAGGTCATCAACAACAACATCACATGTTTAAACAACATCACAGGTTATCAACAACAACATCAGAACATTCTCAGAACAGAACATGTCATCAACAACAACATCACAAGTTATCAACAACAACATCAGAACATTCTCAGAACAGAACAATACAACACCACAGGTTCAGAACAGAACATTCTCAACGGGTTTAGAACAGAACATTCAGAACAGAACAGAACATTCTCACCACAGGTTTAGGTTGTGCGAAATTCAAAACAGTACATAATGGTTCAAAACAGTACAAAATGGTGGTTCGAGAAATTAGCGGTGGTGCGAGAACGGTGAGAACAACGGTGAGTGCAGCTCGGGTTCGACGGCGAGTGCAGCTCGGGTTCGACGGCGACTACAGCTCGGGTTCGACGGCGCGACTGGTTCGATGGCGCGACTGGTTCGACAGCGCGACTGGTTCGACGATGCGACTGGTTCGACAACGCGACTGGTTCGGCGACGAGTGCAGTTGGTTGATTGATGTTGACGGCGAGAAGGAGAAGACAACGATTAGGAATCGTGACTCAGAGGTTAGGGGTCCGATTGGGGCTCAGATTGGGTGAAAGAGGACAACAGTTTTGGGTTTTAGGTGTTTTGATGAGAAAAGGTTTAGTTGGTACTTGATACTGATTTAGGTTTTGGCTCTATTAATTTTTATTTTGGCTCCATTGAAAAAATTTGGATTTTATCTCAATTGAATTTTTTTTACATCCATTGAAAAAATTAAGATTTTAGCTCTATTGAAATTGGGTGCATTAAAAAAAATTAGGATTTTGCCTCCATTAAATTTTTTTTGACTTAAATCGTGAAAGTTTTGTACAATTTTATTTTCACAAACAATTAAGATTTTGGCTCCTTTAAAAAATATATATTTTCAATTTTGATGTCTATAGCCACAGATTTAAGTGTGTAACTATAACAATTAGTGACAAATTTATGTCACTGAAGGTATAAGACACCTATACCAACAAAAACTAATTTATCTGTGGGGATAGATTGTCTATACCTACAGTTTTTAATTTTGTCATTATAAGCTTCTGTAGGTATATGTCTGTTTTCTTGTAGTGTTTGTTGAATTGTCGTTTTTTTAATGATTGTTTAAATATGTATTTATTAAAAGATTGTTTCATTACGTGTTCTTGAATGATTGATGTTATGGTATATTTATTTGAAATATTATATTATAAATAGATTATTGTTAAAAAAAGAATTATTTTTATTGTATATGTTTGAAATGAGCTTATACTCTATATGGATGTGTCTTGTATTGCACAATTATTTACCGGATTATGGTCTTGTACCTCACGTGAGTTTTAAACTTCACATGCATGAATCTTAACTCCACACCTAGATGAACGCTCCACATAATGAGATAATACTTACTTCGCGAAAGTATTACATTTCTATATAAAGATGTGACGCCATTGAATTGATCAGTCGATTTTCTACTGAATAAATGTGTGTATTTGATTATTATAGATGTGAATTATTGTTAATTTAAGTGAATGAGTTTATAATAATTACATGAAGTACTTGATTATTATAGAAAAATTATTTATATTTCTAAAGAATAATTTTGGAAGAACGTGAGTGTCATAATCAATATAAAATTGCGTGTATTATTTACTCAGATTTAGTATCGCGAAATTGTTAAAGACGTCGAGAGTTGAGAAATCATGCCTCCTTTGAGAAGAGTAATTTTTTTAGATTATATTAATATATCAAGAATAAGTAGACATAGTGTTTGCATTGTATTTTATTTTGGAGTTAGTTATTAAACTCCCAATTTTGAATATTTTAATATGTTAAAGAATTTTTAGTAGTAAAATTTTATTTTAACAATTTTACAATATTATTTCTTTCAGATAATTTATTATTTATTATAGTACTTTATTCTCTTATATAAATATAAAAAAAAATTCATTATTACCTTAATTATTATAGCTACGTTACATATTTATAATCTTTTTGTTTTTTAGTTGTTATATATTGAAATAATTTTATTTCATAAATAAATTTAATCAGTTGCATAACATTATATTTTAAACAATATATTTTAGTATGATAATTTTTTATTATATTTTATCTTGATATGTATTACTTTATTTATTCTCGTGTGGTTGAATTTTTATATGTAGTGATGTTTATAATTTGATTAGTTTTGGATTAGCAAGAACACCCTTAATTAGTTATAATTATTTTAAAGTTTTATAAGATCATATAAGGAATTAGACGTAAGATTGAAATTAATTATACGTAATATAGTGAATAAATTTGAATTTTGTGCATGCATTGCTTTACTCAAGATTAAATTTGGTAATTAAAAGTTAATTATTAATCTCTTAACTAACTAAAACGTTCTCGACAGTTTATGTAAAGTTAAGAAGTTATAATAAAAACAATAATATTGAAGTATGATTTGTGCTTGCAACAATTTATGTAAAGTTAAGAAGTTATAAATAAAAACAATAATATTGAAGTATGATATGTGCTTGCAAATACTTAAAGATAAATGATAGAAAAATCACACACAAAAAGTATACTCGTTCACCCAATTCGAGCTAGTTCAATCCTTGCAACCATGAAATTTTTACTATGTACTTCAAAACTAGAATAGTCTCCTTCACACATTTTCTCTTGATCACACCTTAATCAGTTATAATCTTTACCTTTCAATCTAAAAAAACACATGAATTCGGTGACGGCTTCCACCAGATTCAATGTTCAGCCGCCCATATCCTTCCATTTTGTTTTTTGCCATTAATTAATAATCATATTTCTTCTTCTTCTTAATCCATGACATCTTTCTTTTTATGTTTGTTTCCTTTATATATTGTTCTTTTTTAGCAAAATTTTTATATTATGTTTAAATCGAAGGTTAGGGATGAATATATAGATCCATGAATGAATATTTTTATTGATGGTTTGTCTGGGGTTTTAAGTTTTTTAGTATGCAAAAAATTAGAAATCAGAAACACTATTATAATGAAATAGCTTTCCTAATATTGCTTAAAAAAACTCTAATGAAACATGTAGATTTGGATCAAGCATCTGGGCCATTTCCTTGTTGAGAAAATTATTTTGGTATTCATGCTATAATTATCTTTTACTATTTAACCATTTAATCTTTTAACAGTGTTTTTTCCATGTGCTTCACTAGACATTTTGTTTCAAGTTGATTTTAAAAAATGTCACAAATAAAAAATTTGATTACATATTTTTTGCAAAGTGAGTATGCAATGATCAACCGATTCTGCTGAAACATAGGAACCTAACCACTCATATTTTGGGATTTCCTCTAGAGTGAGAAGTTGGTTAAGTAAGTGGACCAATAATTAATATCATAACTACTATGATTGGTCATACATGTGCATAAAGCAATCGTCCATTTGATTAATATTACTCACTTTATTTTCTAAAGTGAATTGTTCACTTTAATTAGAGAAGACAAATCCAACTTTATGTTTTTGTTAATGTTAATTTTGGTGCAGGATAAGAATGCAACTGTCCAAATATTAATTCTCTATGATTCATTGTCATACATCTTTGATTACATACATGATTTTGATCTCTATTTTTCCAAGTTAGATTATGCAGCAACCAAGTTCAAAATTGTGAAGACCAAATGGAGATTTCACTTTTGTGTAATTTATTTTTCATAAAATAATTAGAAGTTGATTTGTTGAAGATATAAACACGAGAATAAGGGTTGAATTGTGTTTAACAAAGCTGATAACTTTTTAATATTTTATTAAAAAAACTAGTTCAGTTTTGGTGATTTACTTGAAGTAGAAGCAATCGGGTTTAGAGACAGCAACGAATGAAAACATAAATAATTTGACACATAGATTTATCCTAGTTCACCACTAACTTGGCTACATCCAATTCCCTCATTCAAAAGACTTTAATCCACTAATTCAAATATTTTGAATTACAAATCATCTGGCCTTCCAAGCCAATCTTTCCAAACAATCTGACAACCCCAAACTTTTGAAGAACTAACCACTTTGACTACCCTAGATTGAAGAAAGAACTAAATCACTATCGAGTTGGATACAAAAGATTGTAACTTTAAGTGTTTGCTTCTAACAAGACTGATAATAATAATAACAACTCTCAGATTCTAAGAAAAAACACTTAGAATGTATTTCTTACTTGATATTGTTCATATTTTCTTCATATTGATATGAGCAATGATATTTGAACACAATTTTAAACACAAATATAAACACAAATACATGTGACCCCCACATATTCTCTCTCTTCATTTAATTTCTTTTTTTTTTTTATATTCCCTTTTTTATTTATCTTTTTTCACTTTTTTTTTGTCTTCCTCTACAAAAATAAACCTCACACCATCTTTCCTTTCTTCCATAATTTCTCATTCTTCCTTTCTTCATAATTTCTCCTTCTTCCTTTAGACATAAATAATTCATTAACCACTATTTGTACGTTGTTAACCAATAATATTTACACTATTAACCAGAAACAAACTCAGAAAGACCCGTAATTAGCACACCATTAATAACAAAAATAAACCTCACACATTAATCTTTCCTTTCTTCCATAATTTCTCATTCTTTCTTTCTTCTATAATTTCTCTTTCTTCCTTTAGATAAAAATAATTCATTAACCACTATTTGTACGTCGTTAACCAATAATATTTACACTATTAACCAAAACGTAAACTCAGAAAGACCCATAATTAGCACACCATTAATAACAAAAATAAACATCACACAGTCATCTTTCCTTTCTTCCATAGTTTCTCCTTCTTCCTTTCTTCCATAATTTCTCCTTCTTCCTATAGACAGAAATAATTCATTAACCACTATTTGTACGTCATTAACCAATAATATTTACACCGTTAACGAGAAACAAACTCAGAAAGACCCATAATTAGCACACCATTAATAACAAAATATGAAATGTGTTAGACCTATCAATAAAAATAACAATGATGAAGCTTAATTTTTATACCTATCTAAGAAGTGTAGATTTGGAGAGTAATGTGTAAGAAATACATCTGAAAAACAAAATCTAGGTCAACGCAAGAGTTAACTTGTTGATCCAAAAGGAAGAGAGAGAAGAGAGAATGAGAGAGGAAGAAGATCGATGAAGATGAAAAGAAAGAGAGAGAATGTGGTGTTTGTTTTTTAATTTGATTTTATTAGTAATTAAAAAAGAGAGAGTGATAAGAGTATATTAATGGAGAGAGAATATAAAATTATTAAAATGTCCCTTAAATATGTACATATATTTAAGTATGTATACGTATACGGTATATGTGTTTGTATTTGTGTTTAAATAACATTTCTCTATTGATATTGTACATATTTTGTTATAGATAAATCTTGATCAAATCTTCTTCAAATCTTGATCTCTTCTTTTCAACTTGATCAAAAATTTTCTTCAATTATAAATTTGAATCAAATCTTATTTTAGATTTTCTTCAATTACAAATTTGAATCAAATCTTATTTTAGAATTTTTTCAATTATAAATCTGAATCAAATCTTATTTTAAATTATCTTTAATTATAAATCTGAATCAAATCTTATTTTAGATTTTCTTCAATAACACAAATCTTATTTTATACTCTATGAAGTCAAATATATTTTTCTCATAAAATATGTTTATTATCATCAAAACTCTAAGTAAAACCAACTTGATTCCAACACTTCTTTATGTTAAAGTTAATTAAATTATGTAACTCAAGCTTCACTTATTCTTCTTGAATATTGTGTCTTTGAGGGGAGGGCTTACAAATTTTTATTTGTTATAAATTTTATGCAAATGAGTTTTGAAACTATGTTAATTAATAAAACAATGTTTTTGTAACAACCATCACCGCATATCTATAATATGGTAATAGATTCATACATTTTAGATTATCATAGACAATCACTTAAAATATCATATGTACAATCATCCAAATAAATTATAACTACAAGATGTATAGTTTACAATCATCCTCTGATGTACCAAAATTTCATATAATTTTAATTCTTAAAAGAAACTACAAGATAAAAAAAAACTCAATCTTCTGGTTCTGGATCCAACCTTAGTCCCTCCCATCTGCTATAATACATAAGAAAATATAGGGTGAAATAATAATCTCAGAGAGTTCTAGAAAGGGGAAGGGTAGTTAGGAGTAATTTTCCCTAATATGCAATGTAAAACATGACTAAAATGTGAGTTCATTTTTAAACAATCTTTACTTTACATTTTCCTTAAATTATGGAAATTCTATTGTTCCTCTTTCTTTTCCCTCAGGTGTGGAAAAGCCTCATCTTCCTTTTTCTTTTCTTAAATATAGGAAAACTTCACGATCCTTTCTTAACTTTAAAGTATGGAAAAACTTCCCCAATTATCTTAATGTGGGTCACCAAGATAATTGAGACATCTTTGGTAAAGGTGGTTTGGCCATGACCCCAACCGACGTCTCAATTGTTCTCACTACTAGAAATCAGCGATTTACGTGCGGCTTTTCCTGCGGAAATAAATCCGCAGGCAATACATAAGGATTTTCCTGCGGATCACACTTATACAGAGATAAGTTCACATTTGTTATTTTTGTAGGTAATTATGTAGATATATTTCATGCCAATTTTGTTTTTATATAAATAATGTTAATTTTATAATAATAGTTGTTTGTTCTAATTTCCTCTATCCTGGTTGTCTCTAGTTTTTGTGTCTTTGGTTTCGAGTGTCTTGATTCATAATTAAAATTGACTTGATTGTAGTTTTAATCCATCTATTTTTATCAATTGAAGAAATTGATTCATTTATTTTAAAAGTCTATTTTTTATCCATCTCATTTGTTTGTAGAAGAACATGCTAGTTTAATTGGTAACACTGCTAGAATTTTCGTCTATAGTGACCGATTTAGAGACTGAATATTTTCAGTCACACTAGCGACCGAAATAGAGACTGTAATTTTAAACTTAGAAACTAAATATTTTTTCGTCACTAAATCGGTCGCTAATGAAATTTAGAGACTAAAATCGCAACTGAATTTTACCGACAAAAAATTCAATAGTTAATTGTTACTAATAGAAAAATTTTCTTTCACACTAGCGACCGAAATTTTAAACTTTGAAATTAAATATTATTCCGTCACTAAATCGGTCGCTAAGAGCATCTACAACGGGAGTGAAAATGAGTTCGTCCGTCAGCGTGTAATTACTTAACTCCCAGTTTTTTGTGGGTTCACCGTTGGAGTTGTGCCAAGGTGTCATCACGGTACTGTCAGGAAGGAACGGTGCTTCAAAGCAGTTACCTTTTTTTTCTACCTTTTATTAATTTATTTAATATAATAAATTTATCATTTTTTATTAATTTATAGCCGTTAACTTCTTTTTAATTTATTAAATAATAATAATTTTGTAACCATTAGCTTTTTTGTAGTTAATATATAACCGTTAGCCTTTTTTTTTTCCTTTAATTACGATTGTTAGCTCATTAATAGAAACAATTTGTTACTCATACTTTTTCTTCACAATTTTTGTTGCAGAAGTTTGTTAAAGTTTTTATTAACGTACTTTTTTATTTATTTTTCCATTT
>NC_021164.2:2395332-2396174 GCF_000331145.2 Cicer arietinum
TGGCACAACTAAAAGAGGACGAGATGGAGTTCAAGGCAATGGAGGTCATCATGAAAGATACATCCGGAATGAGTGAGAGTCAACTCGAAGTTCATGAAATTTATTGTAATAAACTTAAAAAAAAGTATGGATTTTAGTTAAGATAATGTTTAGTTTTTATTTATTTTTTAAATGAGACATCATGTAAAATGACTATTAGGGTTACTTTAATTAATAAGAATTTCATGTTTATCAAAGTAATTGTTGTTCAAACTAACCATTAATCAAATTAACAATTGTTAAAACTAGTTTTTAATCAAACTAACTGTTAGTCAAATTAACAATTGTTAGAACTAACTATTATTCAAACTAGCCGTTATTCAAACTAGCCATTAGTCAAATTAGCAATTGTTAGAACCAACTGTTATTAAAACTAGTCGTTACTATGTTAGTAAAATTAACAATGGTTAGAACTAACTATTATTCAAACTAGCCGTTATTCAAACTAGCCATTAAGAATTTTTAAAACCCATTTTTAATAAAATTTAGCCGTTATTATGTTAGTCAAATTAACAATTGTTAGAACTAACTATTATTCAAATTAGCCATTAGTCAAATTAGCAATTGTTAGAACCAACTTTTATAAAAATTAGCCGTTATTATGTTAGTCAAATTAACAATTGTTAGAACTAACTATTATTCAAATTAGCCATTAGTCAAATTAGCAATTGTTAGACCCAACTGTTATTAAAACTAGCCGTTATTATGTTAGTCAAATTAACAATTGTTAGAACTAACTATTATTCAAACTAGCCGTTATTCAAACTAGCCATTAGTCAAATTAGCAATTGTTAGACCCAACT
>NC_021164.2:2396388-2400109 GCF_000331145.2 Cicer arietinum
AATCATCTAATGGATCCAAATAATTCAGAAGAACTCAATAAATTCTTCTGGGAGTTGATAGAAGATGAATTTGAGGACAACATTGATGGGGAACTATTGATGTCAATGTTTGAAAAGCAACAACAATCCAATAGTTCTACTAGGCACATGCTAAGAAGAACAATGATAGATCGAAATCGTGAAGAAGGGCATACTTGATTGTATAACGACTACTTCTCTGAAAATCTAGTATACACAAGTGCTCAATTCCGACGACGGTTTCGAATGCATAGAAACGTGTTTATTCGAATTGTAACTACACTTGGAAATCATGATGAGTATTTTCAAATGAAGGTTGATGCAACTAGTAAAATGGGTCTTTCACCATTGCAGAAATGCACTGCTGCTATTCGTATATTGGCATATGGATCTCCCAGTGATAGTGTAGATGAATATGTTCGAATTGGCGAAAACACTGCAATTGAGTGCTTAAAGAGATTTGTAAAGGGCGTGAATGAGATGTTTGGAGCTGAATACTTGAGAAGACCCAACAACAATGATATTCATCGCTTATTACAAATGGGGGAGACACGTGGCTTTCCAGGTATGTTAGGTTCTATCGATTGTATGCACTGGGAATGGAAAAATTGTCCAATTGCTTGGAAAGGCCGGTAAACCGACGATCATGCTTGAAGCAGTGGCATCAGAAGACTTGTGGATTTGGCATGCATTTTTTGGCATTGCAGGTTCCAACAATGACATTAATGTGTTAAACCAGTCCAATGTGTTTAACGATGTTTTGGAAGGACACGCTCCCAAAGTGCAATATACAGTTAACAGAACTTCATATAATATGGGATACTATCTAGCTGATGGCATCTATCCCGAGTGGGCTACATTTGTCAAGACAATCCCAATGCCACAAGGAGATAAGAGAAAACTATTTTCCCAAAAACAAGAATCAAGTAGAAAGGATGTGGAGCGGGCATTTGGAGTGCTCCAATCTAGATTTGCAATTATACGCGGTCCAGCTCGTGCTTGGCACATGGAAATCCTTAAACATACAATATATGCATGCATCATATTGCATAACATGATCGTTGAAGACGAACGACACACATATGGTGGTGATTTTGATTACTCTTATGACAACGTGGATAACAACGTCTCAACAACTGAAACACATAATGGTCCTCATCCTAATCTTGTAACAAGGTTACAAAGGAGAGCAAGTATCCGTGAAAAACGAGGTCATCAACAACTTCAAGCAGATTTAGTAGAGCATATCTGGGAGCGCTTCGGACTCGAGAATAACGAAATTTAAATTTATTATTTATTTTATCATTTTTAATTATTTATGTCATGTATTTAACATTTAATTTTTATTATTGTTATAAAAATTTAAGTTCAAATTTATTTTAATTTTAAATTTTTATTTAAATTTTAAATTAAAATTTTATTTTAATTTTAAATTAAAATTTTATTTTAATTTTAAATTAAAATAATGTATAATAATATTAATTAGAATATTTAAATTAATATTTTAAGTTATAATAAAACTAAATATTAATGTATAAATTAAAGTAATGGAATATAATATAATTTTTTAAAAGTTAAACCGTAAAAAATGAATGAGTTGATTTAAGGTGATGTGGCATAGTAGAACTTTCATGTTGAGTTCACCGTTGGAGTAGAAAACTAGTGAATTGTTTCAAGATGATGTGGCACAGTGGACCCCATCTAAAGAATCCATTTTGAGTTCACCGCTGTAGATGCTCTAACAAAATTTAGAGATTAAAATAGTAACTTAATTTTAGCGACTAAAATTTCAGTCGCTAACTATTTTTTAATTACATAATTTAATTTTCTTTATTAATTAAAAAAATGAAATAGTTTTTGCAGACAAAATATTTATAATAGTTAACTAAAACTAAACACGTCTCTAAAATGGTCACAAATATATTTTAGCCACCGATTTAGAGACTAATTTATTAGTGACCGATTTAGTGACATTGAAATTCAAAGGCTTCAATCCTTTTCAAAGCTTGAAAGTAATAAAACTACTAAGTTAAGCTTTACGATTTTGCTCGCCGTAAACGCAGTTCATGGGGAGAAAATCTCACATTCTACATCGGTTGCGGTTACCTCGGTGGTTCAATCGCCGGTGTCGGACTCGTCGACGACGTTAAAGCCTTCGAGTCCAGCGACACCGCGAAGCTTCAGATGACTACCTTATGTACACTGATGCTACGTTTTTATCTAACAGTAGTGAACTGTTGCTTGAGATCTTAGGTCCCAACATTGTTGGTGGATTGTTTTATCTTGTACTCGGTGCTCTCCCTGATGCAATGATCATTCTCGTTACCGTAACCAAAATTCATTCATTTTATTTTTTTTAAATTTCAGTTATTAGAACTCATTCTCTTTGTTGTTCGATTATTATTATTTTTTTAAATTGGATAGTCACAAATATTGATTTTGTAAAATTGTTGATTTTGAGGTTAATTTGGAAGCAAAGTCTGCCTTCAATTAGAATATTATTTTTTTGGGGTAAAAATTTGAGAAAATAAATTAATTAAAGGCAGTACATGTTTAGGTGTTAATCTTAGTAATTCAGATTTAGTTTCAACAGATAAGTAAAGTCTAGTAAAAGATTGTTTCAGGATTCGAACTCGAGTAACTATTTAAATCCAATCATTTGGTTGGATATATTCTACTATTGTAACAAAAAGAATAAAAATTTAGTTTATTTTTATTTTCTAGTAAAATTTCAGTCAAGTGAGTGCCTGAAATATATTTGGTGTCCTAATACTACATGCATGCTTCTGATTGGAACTTGATTTTACAAATGAAGTTGAATGTTGCTTTTTATATCTGATGTGCCATTTCACATATTGAGGAAATAAGGACAAATTAGAGCACCAACATTGATGTATCTTATGTGCAATGCCTAATTGATTTCACTGCATTTCAGGCTAATGGATCTTGAAGAGCATTCTAGAACAGAGGAAAGTGACTTTGAATTGCTCAAGAAGGCTCTTACCATTGATAACCAGAAAGATAACAAACAGTATGCAATTAGAAATCTTCACTCTTGCAATTTATAACACAATTATCAAATTTGATTTCAACACTATGCATTGCACTTTCTAATACCTTTTTATTAATTTCCTTTGATCAGAATGGCAAATGATTCAGAGGAAACAAAGTTGATGACTAGAAACAAATAGTCTGCTATAGTATATAGGCGAGGTCAGAAGCAGCTAACTCAATTATTCTTGAAAGAAGCAGAACATGCTCTGCAGTTATCAATGACTGAAGAGATGAGTGTTCGTTGATAACCATGTCATATTGTAACGTCCTCTTTCTTGTTACCTGATTTTTAGTCCAAGTTAGATTTAGGTAATTGGTTAAATAATAATTATTCTTTACCTTGTTCGTTTAGCAAAGTCTAAAGGTACTTGAGATGTTTAGAGATACAGACACCATATAGACCACTCCTAAGCTGAATAATCTGTTTGATATTTCTTCAGCTCCTTCGTCATAACAGTCAGGAGGTTGAAAATAAACCATCAATTCAATTTGCGAGTTAGGAACTGTTCCAGACACAACTAGATTTAGAAAAACGGTTTATCAAGGGCAAAGATAATTAGGATTGTTCCTAGGGTGGTTGGTTTTGTTTCTCTTATTTTCATTGTGGTTTTGTTTCTCTTATTTTCATTGTGGTTTTGTTTCTCTTATT
>NC_021164.2:2400277-2402415 GCF_000331145.2 Cicer arietinum
TAATTAATATTTAGTTTTGAATTTTGAACACGATATAAATTTTGTTTCGGAGTATTGCAATAATATTTCAATTAAAGATTAATATTAAATAATTAAAAAATGTATTTATAATCATGTTTTCATATAAATAAAAAATCAGAAAAACAAATTTAGTGGAATTTCTATTTGAAAATAATTTTGATGCCAAATTACCTTCGGATTTTCATACGTAATTACCTGCGGATTTTCATGCGAATGGTATTTTGGTGGAAAATTTCACGAGGATATACCTACGGATTTTCATCGAAACGTATTTGTAAGAATATACTAAAGATATTTCTACATGAAAAGTCGTAAGAAATTTCCTTAAGTTTACTAAACACTTGCTGCAAAATCTTTTTACTTTTCCTGCGGATGTATCCGCAGGTACCTTACCTGCCGATTCAGAAATCCTCAGGAAACAATTATCCACGAAGGTTTTACATGGGGATAAAGTTCCGCCAATAAATCCGCAGGTAACATGTGTTCCTGCGGATTTTTAGCTTACATCCGCAGGAAATGCCGTAGGAAAAATGCTGATTTCTAGTAGTCTCCTTTATCCATTGTTTCATGCCTGAAACAACGCCTCAATGTCCCACCGTAATTCTTTGGACCATGCATGTCATTGTATTATTTATACAATGCATATCTCATCCTCAATAAAATGTATGTAATTAATTTCATTCATCATTTAAATCATGTAAATAGAGCATACAACTATGATTCAAATTAATCATCTGAAGCATATTCGAACCAAAGTTAGCATAATCCATAATACATTTGAATCGGAGGCAACATGATCAGAAACAACATTTGTATCAAAGACAACATGATCAAAAACATACTCTGATTAGAGGCATCATGATTAGAGACATATTCTGATAAGAGGCAGCGTGATCAGAGGAAGCATTGGATCAAAGGCAACATGATCAAGTACATATTTTGATTCGAGGCAACATGATCAGATACATATTATGATCAAAGGCAGTGTGATCAGAGGCAACATTGAATTAGAGACATATTGTGATTAAAGGCAGTGTGATCAGAGACAACATGATCAGAGACATATTCTTATCAGAGGCAGCAAAAGAAGAAGATAATCAGAGGCAATAAGAAAATAAGAGAATCAAAGACAAGAACAAAAACGAAAAGGGATCTAGGGTACACATTAACACTATAATTAGCCCATTCATTTAAACCTCATTCCCTCAATCTTTTAACATATATCAACCATCACACAATAATGCATAATGGATGATTTTAAAAGAATGGAATGTTGTTTTTTTTATTTATTAATATTTGCTATATGCCAAACTTCTCAGTTTTCCTCGCTCTTAGATTTTAATAAAACCCATTATTTCAAGTCTAGAAAATCATCTTCAAAGGTAAAAAGTGTTGGAACACTATCAAGAATTGAGGGTGAATCAATGGTGAAAATTGATAATTAAAATTGTGGTGTTTTAGAAAATGGTGGAGAAAGGAGAGAAGTTATGGAAGAGAGTTATTTTCTGAATTTCCTTATGTATTTCATAATGGCATTAGTCTCAAAACATTACACACAAAGTTATTTATATGGGTACAAATGTGGAACCACTTAACTTGGCCCAAAACTAACATTTGAATTATTTACAACTTCCAATACACCACCTTAATTCAAATGCTCCACATTCTTCCAATACATGCACATAACGAAGCTGCGATATACTCCGCCTCGCAAGAAGAGAGAGCAACCACCGGCTCCTTTTTAGAACACCAAGAGATTGGTGCCCCTCCGAACATAAAAACATAACCGACCGTTGATTTCCGATCGTCCTTATCTCCGCACCAATTGGAGTCGGTGTATCCAAGTAATTCGCAACTTCTGCCCATGTCACTTCCACAACCAAGAGTACTTTTCATACCAATACCCTTTTTACCTTTTGGTAAATCAACCGACATCCATGTATTGTTCCCTTCAATTGATTCCAGTTCTTCCTTCATAGCACATATCCTCTTTGGATCGCTTAATGCCTCCTCCGTATTCACCGGTTCGGATTCGGCCATTAGAGCGAAATGAATAAGATCACCCTCATTGTTGATATCGCTATCTTGGAACAATTCACAATCACGGAGTCTTTGAG
>NC_021164.2:2402920-2404076 GCF_000331145.2 Cicer arietinum
AAACTGTCGTATCTCATCCACGATCACATCTCGACTAATTACGATCTTCTTGCTACTCACATCAAACAACTTGTAGCCTCCGGTAGGATGATATCCAACAAGCAACATCATTTCACCCTTGTCATCAAGCTTCTTTCAAAGCTGTCCCAGAATATGTCGAAATGCTACCTATTCAACACATAGGACACCTATTCAACACATAGGCGGCTATAGCAACAGCTTCTCCCCAAAGCTCTTTCGGCAAATTCTTCCCTTTCAACATGCTACGCACCATGTTCATAATTGTCCAATTTTTCCTCTCGGCCACACCATTTTGCTGAGGCGTATAGGGTGGTACAACCTCACGCACTATACCCTCATCATCACAATACTTCCCAAATTCTCTCGAAGTAAATTCGCCTCCGCCATCAATTTTGAGAATTTTGAGTTTGTGACCGCTTTGCCGCTCAACCATGGATTTAAATCGTTTGAACACCTCAAACACCTCATCCTTCCTCTTTATGAGATAAATCCACAGCTTCCTACTAAAATCATCGATAAATGTGACAAAATATCGATTACCTCCATACGAACTGACTTGCATTGGTCCGCACACATCGGAATACACCACCTCAAGTTGATGTTTAGTCCTATGACCTGCATCTTTGCTGAAACTATTCTTGTGTTGCTTCCCTTGTATACACTCTTCACATATCTCAGCTGGAATATTGATATTAAGCAGTCCAGTCACCATCTCATACTTTTGCAACACGTTGAGATCTCGAAAATTCAAATGTCCAAGACGGTAGTGCCACAACCATTCATCACGACTTGCCGCTGTAGCTAAGCACCTATGCTCCATGATTTCCAACTCAATCTTGAAAGTCCTATTGGCAGCCATAGGAGCCTTAAGGATCAAAACACCGTTTTGGTCCAAAACGCGCAAAACCTTGTTTTCCATCCGAATCATGTAATTCCTCTCAAGCAATTGGCCAATACTCAAGAGATTACACTTGATTCCTGGAATGTACAGCACATCTTTGATCAAGGAATGACCACCATCCCTTCTCATGATCAAAACATCACCGACACCGTCGACCGCTAATGTCGTATCATCCACGAATTTCACTCTACTTCGCGTGGCTTGATTGATCTTCACGAACCAATCCTTTCTTCC